>NW_019272065.1:1077178-1077927 GCF_002738345.1 Cucurbita maxima
ACGGATGAGTCTCAGGGGCTGCCTTGTAACGTAATTCCCACCGAGCGACGGGTAGAATCCTTTGCAGACGACTTAAATATGCAACAGGGTATTGTAAGAGGCAGAGTGGCCTTGCTGCCACGATCCACTGAGATTCAGCCCTTCGTCGCTCCGATTCGTCCCTCCCCACGCAACAAACAAATTTATTTCTGCCAAGTGTCGTGGAGGCTATGGGAAAAAGTAATGATTCTACTCGTCAAGTGTTGATGACTGGACGTGCTTCTCCAATGCAAGGCCATCGAAGATGCATGCGTGAGTTGGGGTGGTGTGGGTTTGGGTGTTGGTGAGAACGATGCATGGGTGGGTGTGTGGGAGCATGGGTTGGGCGCTCGTGTGCCCGCTAAGGCCTACGGCCGGCAATCGTGGGGCGCCAGTGCTCGCCCCCTCGTGCGTGCGCCAAGCCCCACGCCGCAGCAGCGCCCCCATCACCCTTGCGCGCACATCATGCCCACCAACACCTGCCCAACTAACAAGTCCACGCTCGCACCCCTTGTCTACATGCCCACTGCAAAGCCACAAAACCCTTTCATAGCTTAACCTCTATGAATAATCAAAGACATCCAAAACCCTTGGAGGTTAACCCGCGCGCGCTACCCCCGTGCACTCCCCTCGCACACGCCAAGCCCCATCCTATGCTGCGCGCGATACGTGTCCTACCAACAGCATATCAAAAGTGTTGGATTTTACCTCCATTAAAAAACAAAAAAAAA
>NW_019272065.1:1077937-1080380 GCF_002738345.1 Cucurbita maxima
GTGGCAGCGAAAGAATGCTTATCTCAAACATTAAAATGAAGAGTTTTCATACTAGAGCAAGTACGTTACACCAAGACATCCACCATTAATTGTGAAAGTACGTGTGGAGTGATCGGTTTGCCGTAATTTTTTTCTTGGGAGATAAGCAAGATGAAATAATGATTCCCACAAAATTTCTAGAGCAAGTACATTACACCAAGGCATCCACCATGACCTTGTGCTTACAACCATCACCCATTAATTGTGAAAGTACATGTGGAGTGATCGGTTTGCTGTAATTTTTTTCTTGGGAGATAAGCAAGATAAAAGAATGATTCCCACAAAATTTCAGATTTTTTTGACGGGTGTAGCTATTTTTTCTAATTTCATATTATTTAATGTTGAAAAATTCATTAAAAAAAATTGATTGGTTGAAAAATTATGAAACTTGATTTATAGATCCATTAGAATGTCCCATTCATGAATCAATCGAGTTCCTGGAAAAAAAGATTGTAAAACTCGAGATATTCGACCGTATGACGGCTCAGAAAAATCGTGTCTAGGCCTGGCAGACCAAAAATGCCTCAAAATGTACTATATAGGGGGGTGACTAGTCTGCATGGGCTGGCCACGGGGGCGCCCCCTATATCCTCCGCCACCCCCACGCCCCAAGCACTATGCGCCGCACATGGGCATATGCTTGGGGTGTGGGGGTGGTGGTTGGCAGACGACGACGGTTGACGGCGGTGTTGCGGTGGCGAAACTTGCAGGTTCGAGGTAGTTGTCGGTCGCGCCTTCGGGCGTGCAACATGAGCCTTGTTGCGATAGGTCTGTTGCGATGTTGCCTTCTAACTTGGGCTGCCTTGAGGATGGTGGATGGTCGGTACGACGACAAAGCGTGCAAGGTGGGGTGGAGTTGGGTGCCTTCGGGCGTCCAACATGAGCCTCGTTGAGCGTGCGACGTTGTGGTGACGCCGTCGGGCCATCCTTGGGGCAGCCCTATGTTTGGAAGGCGTGTGGTGCCAGGACATGTTCGGCTGGTTGGAATCGGGTGCCTTTGGGCGTGCGACATGAGCCACGTCGAGCGCGAAACGTTGCAATGTTGCCTTCTAACTGGGAATCTCTGGTGTGAGGACTGTGGATGGCTGCTGGTACGATGATGAAACATTCAAGGTGGGGTGGAGCTGGGTGCCTTCGTGCGTGCGGCATGAACCTCGTTGAGTGTGGGACGTCGTTGTGGCATGCCTCCCTTCCTTGGGCCAGCCCTATGTTTTGAAGGCTGCGTGGTGGCAGAACATGCTTGGTGGGGCGGAGTCAAACGACTTTGGGCGTGCGACATGAGACTAGTTGGGCATGGAATGTCGCCTTCTAACTTGGGCTGCCTTGAGGATGGTGGATGGTCGGTACGACGAAAAAGCGTGCAAGGTGGGGTGGAGTTGGGTTCCTTCGGGCGTCCAACATGAACCTCGTTGAGCGTGCGACGTTGTGGTGACGTCGTCGGGCCATCCTTGGGGCAGCCCTATGTTTTGAAGGTTGCGTGTTGGCAGAATGTGAACGGTTGGGCGGTGTCAAGTGCCTTCGGGCGTGTGACGTGAGCCTCGCTTTGCACGGAAGGTTGCGATGCTGCCTTCAAACACAGGCTGTCTCTAGGATGGTTGATGGCCTGACCGCGCACGACGCTTTGGGCTTGGCTTCGAATGATAATTTTGAACCCCCGCTTGCGGTGGGTGTGAATAGTCGATCGTCGTCCAAGAACGTTTTAGCGTACGACGCATGAGTGGTGATTTGGTTGCTTGGGTCTGTAGGCTTGATGCTCGGGCATCAAACTGTAGGCGACATCTCCTCCTCATTGGTGTGTCCAAAACTATTTTGAGTGACCGTAGTCCATTGGTTCTTGCACAAATTACCTCGTGCACCGGTAGGGATCGAGTCTTGTTAGTCCCTTTCTGTCAGCACCCTTGTTGGGTGGATGATGAACTTGGAAGCCCGCTTTGCATATCGCTATAAACCTTTTGAATGGGTTGTTGCGAAATGTGTGTCGGTTGCTTGCACTCTCGGATGCCGTGCATCTGGCGGCATGATGTGCTTGGGAAAACCCCTGAAACAATGTTGCCTATGCTATTATTGCTAAACGAAGCATGAAAGAATGACGCTTGCTCTTGCGTTGCCACCGTTGTTGCCTCTCTCACGCTCCATTTGGAGGGGGAGGGTGGTGAAATGTGGTGGCATGCGGTTTGGAACGTTGTGTTGGAATGCTACCTGGTTGATCCTGCCAGTAGTCATATGCTTGTCTCAAAGATTAAGCCATGCATGTGTAAGAATGAACTAATTCAGACTGTGAAACTGTGAATGGCTCATTAAATCAGTTATAGTTTGTTTGATGGTATTTGCTACTCGGATAACCGTAGTAATTCTAGAGCTAATACGTGCAACAAACCCCGACTTCTAGAAGGGATGCATTTAT
>NW_019272066.1:0-29913 GCF_002738345.1 Cucurbita maxima
CATATTTTAACATGGCATCACATAGCTTAACATGGTATAACATAGTATCACATAGCATCATATATCATTCATATATATGACACGTGTCGGAGCCACAAGACACGCAAAGTCATACATAATAGAATTCATCCAACCAAGTCGATAATACACTTACTTGGTTGGCCTAAACGAGAATCTCATTGCTAAAGCTCGTTCGACTTCGTCCTTCAAAGTTCGTTTCAACCGAGGTGGACTCACTGCATCACATTAAGAAATAATAATGAACTAAACTTGCTAAAGCTAGTTTGATGGGTTGGTTGCGCGCAGGTTCACAGATTTGGTGGTGGGCGCCGCTCTTCAAGAATTACCTGATGCAGTATTTTTTGTAATTTTCCTCCGCCATTCCACGCCTGATACGTGTCCCATTTTTCTAGCAACTAGCGGCCCTCTCCTTTCCTGACATGCGTCCCTCCGCCGTTCGTCTTCTTCCTCTCATCTTTGCTCTGGTCAAATTCTATATCAATCTATTTATTTTGGATTTTTTATCTTCTAAACTCTAACTTGAATTAAATTGATTCCTTCACAAGAATTCCTTCACAAGAATTCAAGATCACAAGTCCACCGATCCAGATATAATTGTATTTTTTTTATATTCACTGTGCTTAGTAAATTAAGTCAAAAACCAAGAAAAATTTAGTTTCTTACCGAAGTAGAACGGTTTCACGATTTTATTTTCCGACGCAATTTTTGGTCGTGTTTCCTCTAAAAACTTACAAGACTCCTCACCTAAACTATTGCAACTAGATTATTATGGTTTAAATCAGCTAAAACTTCCATAAATGAAGTCAAAAACCGAGAAAAATTTAGTTTCTTACCGAAGTAGGACGGTTTCATGATTTTGTTTTCCGACGCGATTTTTGGCCGTGTTTCCTCTAAAACTCCTCACCTAAAATGTTGCAACTAGATTATTATGGTTTAAATCATCTAAAACTCCTCGATCTATGGTAAAATTTTGAAACAAGAGAGGTCACGGACTTACCTCGCGTTCTTGCCCATTTCTTGCCGGGAACGATCGACCAAACACTCAGACCACTCCTCTTGATTTTTCTCTTTCTCTTTCTCTCTCTATTTTTTTTCTTTCCTTTTCTTTTTCCTTTCTTGAAGGTCTATCCAGACCCCCTCAAGGTGGTATGTGTGAGGGAAAAATTAACCTTTTTCCCCAGTTACTTTGACCCAAATTTCGATTACATTACCATTTTTTTAAAAAAAATTTCTAATTTCCTTGATGCATCCCGAGCATTTCTTTCTTCTGCACCGATACGAAAATCACACTCTAAGTCCTCCAATAAAATCTAGAAACTCACAATGGTTAAGAAGGTGCTAGTCATAGGGATAGAGCGAACGGTACCTGTTGGGCTCGGGGTGTTACAAATTCTCCCCTCCTTAAGAACTTTCGTCCCCGAAAGTTGGTTGTTCCTGAAAAAGTTCAGGGTAAGACTTCCTAACGTCATCCTCTCACACCCAAGTAGCCTCACTATCATGATGATTATCCCACATGACTTTGACAACGGAATCTCCTAGTTTTGCAATCGCTTGACTTCTCGAGATATAATTTTGATTGGGGCCTTCTCAAAAGATAGATTCTCACGAAGCGGAAGTATTTCGTGCTCAATGATATGTGTGGGGTCTGGTGTGTACTTTCTCAACATAGATACATGAAAAACATTATGCACAGCGGCAAGAGGGGGTGGTCACGCCAACCTGTACGCTACAGCACCAATCCTCTCAAGGATTTCGAACGAACCTATAAACCTAAGGCTAAGCGTTACCCCTTTTCCCGAACCTTAACACCTCTCTCATGGGCGTTACCTACAAGAAAACATGTTCGCCCACTGCAAACTCGAGATCCTTTCTTCGAGTGTCAACGTAACTCTTTTTCCGGCTCTGTGCAGTAAGTATCATGATCTGATTTTCTGGACTGTCGCGTTGGTAACCTGAACTAATTTCGGTCCCATAAGTTATTGGGTTCCATCCTCTTCCTAAAACACTGGTGTCCGACACCTCTTCCCATATAGGACCTCAATGGAGCCATATGAGTTTTTGCTTGATAACTGTTGCTATCAGCAACTTCCATGAGGGATCGGTGGTCATCCCATGAACCCCCGAAATCCATCACACAAGCCTTGTGCATGTCCTCTAATACTTGATTCAACCTTTCCATCTGTCTGATGATGGATGGCTATATTGAGACGAGGTTACCTTCAAAAAAAAAAAAAAGCACGTCGAGTCTTAGCTAAATCAGATATGAGATTCATACTCACTTCCTCTCACTTCCACTGGGTATGTTTATGGGTTGCAGGATCCCTGCAGGGCGTTGTCTTGGGGCTTTCACCCACTGAGACGTTAGACAATGTCACACAAAATCTTTGATGTCTTTTTTTCATTCCTAGCCACCTTTAACTTTTATACAGGTCCTGATGCATTTTTGTACTACTAGGGTGAAATGTGTAGGACGTGTCGTGTGCTTCAGGCATAATCTCCTTAAGGATATCCTTATCCCTAGGTACACACAAGTATCCCTGCCATAAAAGCCTGCATTCAGATGAAATTAAGAACTCCTGAGATATCTTAGCCTATTGGGTGTCAAAAACTTTGTGGAGCTGAGCATCTATAGACTTTGCATCAATGATGCATTTACGAAGTGTTGCCTGTACTATCAACTAAGCGAGATGTGCAGTGATGTTCTTCACTACTAAATCAATCTCAGCTCTTTGGATCTCCTCTGGAAGCTTGCTCTGTTGAGTGACAAATGCAGAGGTGTCGACTGTCTTCCTACTCAAGGTATGAGCTACCACATTAGCCTTGCTAGGATGATATAGGATCTCAACATTGTAGTCTTTCACTAGCTCGAGCCACCTCCTTTGTCTCATATTCAACTCCTTTTGGGTGAAAAAAAAATATTTAAGGTTCTTGTGGTCAGTGTACACTTAGTCTCACCATACCGATAATGCTGCCATGACTTCTGTGCGAACACCATGACCGCTAGCTCCAAGTCATCGGTAGGATAATTCCACTCATATTCCTTTAACTGTCTAGAGAAATGAACGTAATTAATTTCTCATTCTGCATAAGCACTCAACTCAAGCACTTAGCTGAGGCGTCACTATACGCTACAAAGAATGGTGCAGTCACCAACTTCTTTTTAAACTCTGGGAAGCTCTCTTCACAATCTCAAGTCCACACAACGTTTTTCTTTTCCTTTTTTTTTTTTTTTTTTTTGGTCAACTGAGTTATCGCAACCGACATTTTCGAGTAGTCTTGGACAAATCTCATGTAGTAGCCAATCAAGCCCAAAAAGCCTGTTACCTCTAGTTGTCGGCCTTGGCACCCACATGACAGCTTCAACCTTAGTTGGATCCACGATAATTTCCCCTCTTGAGACAACATGTCATAAAAATGCTACTTTTCAAAGCCAAAATTCACACTTAGAAACGTTGACACATTCTCAAAACAGTCAAAACCATTTGCAGGCGATCTTCATGCTCTACTTTGGTCTTAGCAAGGTCCACAGTTATTCCCTGCCTGGATACCACGTGTTCAAGGAAGATCACACTCTAAGTCCTCTAATAAAATATAGAAACTCACAATTGTCAAGAAGGTGCTAGTCCCAAGGATAGAGCAAACTGTACCTGTTGGGCCCGGGGTGTTGCAAATTCTCCTCTACTTAGGAACTTTCGTCCCCGAAAGTTAGTTGTTCCTTAAAAAGTTCAGGGTAAGACTTCCTAACGTCATCCTCCTGCTCCCATGTAGCCTTGTTATCAAGATGATTACCCCACAAGACTTTGACAAGGAGAATCTCCTTGTTTCGCAATAGCTTGACATCTCGACATATAATTTTGATTGGGGCCTCCTCGTAAGATAGATCCTCACGAAGCGGAAGTGCTTGGTGCTCATTAATGTGCGTGGGGTCTGGCGTGTACTTTCTCAACATAGATACATGAAAAACGTTATGCACAGCGACAAGAGTGGGTGGTCACGCCAACCTGTACGCTACAACCCCAATCCTCTCAAGGATTTTGAAGGGACCTATGAACTTAAGGCTAAGCTTACCCCTTTTCCCAAACCTTAACACCTCTTTCATGGTCGTTACCTATAGGAAAACATGTTTGCTCACTACAAACTCGAGATCCTTTCTTCAAGTGTCAGTGTAACTCTTTTGCTGGCTCTGTGCAGTAAGTAACCATGATCCGATTTTCTGGACTGTCGTGTTGGTAACCTGAACTAATTTCGGTCCCATAAGTTGTTAGACTTCATCCTCTTCCTAAAACACTTGTGTCCAACACCTCTTCCCATATAGAACCTCAACGGAGTCATATGAGTTTTTGCTTGATAACTGTTGCAATAAGCAACTTCCATGAGCGATAGGTGGTCATCCCATCAATCAACGAAATCCATTACACACGCCTTAAGCATGTCCTCTAATACTTGATTCAATCTTTCCATCTATCTGATGATGGATAGTTGTATTGAGACGAGGTTGGGTACTCGAGGCTTTCTGCAAAACCTTAAAAAAAAAAAAAAAAAAAATGAAAGGTAAACCTAGCATCCTGAACAAACACAATGGGAGTAGGCTCCCCATACAACCGAACTATTTCTCAAACATACAACTAAGCCAATTGATCCACTCGAAAAGTGCTCTTAACCGGGATGAAGTGAGCTATTTTTTTGTGTCTTTCGACAATGACTCAGATCACATGAAAACCACATTGAGTCTAAGGTAGATCGGATATGAAATTCATATTCACTTCCTTCCACTTCCACTGGGTATGTTTAAGGGTTGCAGCATCCCTGCAGGGCGTTGTCTTGGGACTTTCACCCACTGAGACGTTAGACATTCACTAAGCCAATTGATCCACTCGAAAAGTGCTCTTAATCGGGATGAAGTGAGCTATTTTTTGTGTCTTTCAACAATGACTCAGATCACATCAAAACCACGTCGAGTCTAAGGTAGATCGAATATGAAATTCATATTCACTTCCTCTCATTTCCACTGGGTATGTTTAAGGGTTGCAGCATCCCTACAGGGCGTTGTCTTGGGGCTTGGGGACAATGTCACACAAAGTCTGTGACGTCTTTTTTTCATTCCTAGCCACCATTAACTGTTCTTCAGGTCCTGATACATTTTTATACTACCAGGGTGAAATGTGTAGGACGTGCCATGTGCTTCAGGCATAACCTCCTTAAGGATTTCTTTATTCCTAGGTACGTACAAGTATCACTGCCACAAAAGCCCGCATTCAGATGAAATTAAGAACCCCTGAGCTATCTTAACCTCTTGGGTGTCACAAACTTTGTGGATGGGCATCTATAGCCTTTGTATCAATGATGCATTTATGAAGTGTGGACGGTACTGTCAACTGAGCTAGTTGTGCAGTGATGTTCTTAACTATTAAATCAATCTCAGCTCTTAGGATCTCCTCTTGAAGCTTGCCCTGTTGAGTGAACAATGCAGAGGTGTGGGCTGTCTTTCTACTCAAGGTATCAACTACCACATTAGCCTTGCCAGGATGATATAGGATCTCAACATCGTAGTCTTTCACTAGCTCAAGCCACCTCCTTTGTCTCATATTCAACTCCTTCTGAGTGAAAAGAAAATATTTAAGGTTCTTGTGGTCAGTGTACACTTAGTCTCACCATACCGATAATGCCGCCATGACTTCTCTGCGAACACCATGACACCTAGCTCCAAGACATCGGTAGGATAATTCCACTCATATTCCTTTAACTGTCTAGAGAAACGAACGCAATTAATTACTCATTCTACATAAGCACACAACTCAAGCCCTTAGCTGAGGCGTCACTATACACTACGAAGATTGGTGCAGTCACCTTCTTTTTCAACTCTTGGAAGTCCACACAAAATTTTCTTCTTCTTTTTTTTTTTTTTGTTGTCAAATGAATCTTCGCGACTGACATTTTCAAAAAGTCTTGGACAAATCTCATGTAGTAGCCAATCAAGCCAAAAAAACCTCTTACCTCTATCACAGTTGTCGGCCTTGGCCACCACATGACAGCTTCAACCTTAGCTGGATCCACAAAAATTTCCCCTCTTGAGACCGCATGTCATAAAAATGCTACTTCTCATAGCCAAAATTCACACTTAGAAAAGTTGATATACACTAGAGGCATTCTCAAAAAAGTCAAAACCATTTGCAAGCGATCTTCATGCTTTGCTTTGGTCTTAGCAGGGTCCACAGCTATTCCCTGCCTGGATACCACGTGTCCAAGAAAGGCCACCTCTTGCAGTCATAATTCGTACTTAGTGAATCTAGCATATAATAGGTAAGTTCTAAGTAGAATTAAAACTTTCCTCAAGTGTTCCTCGTGCCCCACTTCAGACTTAGAACACTCCAGGATGTTGTTAATGAACATAATCCAGAATTCCTCATTTGTTTATCAACTCCATGAATATTACGAGAGCATTAATTAAACCCAAAGACATGACTATGAACTCATAATGTTCATTGTGGCTTCTAAAGGTTTCTTTACGTATGTATTCTTCTCTAATTCACGTCTGGTGACATCCTTACCTTATCAAGACGATCTTTACTACTCCAAAATAGCCTCGTAGTGTCATCTCATTTGCCCAACTTTCTTCTTAGCGAGACGTCCTATTACGTAACTCGCTTGAGTACTAATACTCATCTAGGCCAAGTACGGATTCTTTTGGAAGTAAAGATCCTTACATAAGTTCTCTACGTTCACCTAGGTTAACCCCCTATCGTATCTTTTATAATTGAGCTAGACACATTTTCTCTCATAGTGATATCTCATCACTGGCTCTTTTTCGAGCACGTGAACCTTTCAAGTTCTTGTACTAGATCTTAGGGAACTCTCTGAAAACTCTTGTATGGTAGCTAGCCTCCCTCGAACTTCGAGGGTGCTACGTCTAGTGTCTTCTCTAAGACATATCATGTCTCTGCTAGTCTTACTTGTTTACAAGTCACCACGTCACTATCCTTCAGGTAATTTCCAAAATCACGTTATTTGGAAGTTCCACCTCTACTTGACAATGCTTCACAAGTCTGGCATTACACTCATGGGTGAAACTGGAGTTCTACTCTTTGTAATCCAGATAACCTAACACAAATGTTGGTTCTTACTATCGCCCATCTGGACTTTCTTCCTTCAGACAACGAAGGCCTAGCCATAGCTCTTTATTTTTTTTTTCTTGCTATTCTCACCCCTAGGGTTCACTAGACTATCTCGACAGTTTAACGTCCTACACCTTGTGAGAATGCATGCCCTGACCAGAGGATAGGTTACAACACAATTTCATGGTCCTGATAACCACGTACTGCTTTTGAACTTGGTCCTCTCCACCAAGGTCCAAAGCGACTTGTCATCCTATTAGGTGATCTTTAGTAGGAATATCCTAAACCCCGTGACTCATTAGTTTCATAAAAGCGTACATCTCACTTATGAAAGTCCATAAACCTGAATTTATCTTATGAAGACTCCAACCAACCTTGGCCATGGCCTCCATAGCTTCACTCTCTCTGTTAGTGAATCTTATTTCTTGACTACCAACTTAACCAAACTCACTCGTGAAAATGGTTTGCTTGAGAGTTGCTTAATTTCTACCGTGGCCGCCCTTACTTGTAAGAATGAATATTATTTGGGTCTACTATGTGGTTTGCACCAAGACAACTCTATACTGTCTATGCCTACTACGTGGTCTCCATGGAGGCATGCTTGACATCTAGAATTATTGTCGTGGGAGGCATGGTCATAGGTATATCATCTCGTACTGGGCCTTAAAAAGTCTCATATACATTTCTATAGGTTGGACGTCACGCACTCTGCGGAATCACCTTTTTGTCTTCCTAAGCTAGTAAACTAAAACATGACCCCTCTTGACCTCCTCACAATAACTCGAATCTAGCATCAACATATAGAGGGCATATTCCCTTTTAACACCCTAAGGCGTTAACCCAAAACACACATCAAGTTCTTAGTGGCGTTACATCATATCATAACCTATTAAACAAGGTTAGACTGCATACCTGGTCGCGGCGAGGCATGTCGTCGAGCTGAGTCACAGAGGTGTACGACTCTCTATCCTAGAAAAAAAAGTCTATAGAATAAAAACCACGACTGCCTTGATACCAATCATAACAACCCAGATCCACCGCTAGCAGATATTGTCCTCTTTGGGATTTCTCTTTCGAGCTTCCCTTCAAGGCTTTAAAACGTGTTTGCTAGGGGAAGGTTTCCACCCCTTATAAATGGTGGTTTGTTCTCCTCCCTAACTAATGTGGGACATTAAAAAAACATAAATAAATAAATAAATAAATAAATAAAAAAAAACTCCAAGATCGTATATAAGATAGGAGAAAATTAATTATTTTTAAGTACGAGTTTGTAGTTGTTGGATGGGTTTATCAACAACCACCTTTGGATGATAAGTAGGCTAGCACTCATTGTGCCAACTTGATAGAGAGAAATCGTTAAGGTTGCACGTTAACTTCATATATCGATTACCACTGCGTAGGTTAAGCTAGCTATCTAAGATAAACACAACAAGAATAATACCCCTCGAGCCTAGTGTTAAGTTTGTGGTCTTTTTCTAGATCAAGGCTAAGATAAGAGTCTACAAATAGATAAGAGCCTACAAATAGGTTGGTTTCATAGTATATTTGTATATTCACCCCTTTTCCTTTTTTACGTTTAGGTCTCACAAGCTGTTGGTTGAGGTGGAGTAGCGTCTAAGAGTTGTACAGTCACGGAGGGGGTCGTTCTAGAGCATCAGTTCATTTTTGTATTTGAGTCTTTCATTTTTTTTTCTACGGTAAACTATATCTCCAACCAATTTTTCCATGTTTCTTTTTGGATATAACTTTTTATTTAATTTTAGTGTTAGCTTGTATTTATTTCAATTAAAGTTTTATCAAAATTTTATCTTTTATTTTATTTTACTTTTTTTTTATTTTTTTTTTCCTTTTGTCTTCGTCTTTTGTGTAGGGTCCAACATTCGAAGCCTCGAAAATCGGATCATGACATCAAAAAAGACCGTGAAGCTACAATATATCAAGTGAAACTTTTAATAAGATATAATGAAAGTTGTAGGATTTTTTTTTTTGTTTCTTGTTAAAATTATATTACCTATGTGTGTTGAGTAACTATTTTCAATTTTATTATTCTCTTGTTAAGAAACATTAGCCCATTGTCCAAAAAATAAAAAAAAAAAAAAAAAAAAATCATTGTTTTTTTTAACTTTAATTTATAAACGATATTAAAATTTTGAAAATAGACATTTTATCAAGAGGTGAAAATTCGATTGATAAGTTGAGATATAATGAAAATTTTGGGCTGGTTTAATCTCCCAAAATATTAGAATAAAAATGGGTAGTGGGGGTTGGCCTCCACTACAAAAGGGAGATCCCTCACTCCATTTTAGCATCCCACGTGAACGTCAAGCTAGTTGGATATTACACTTTCTGACGGCTCAAGGCTAGCATTTAGCCTGATTTGGCTTATGTCTGATACGTTCGAACCATTTTCTCCTAATTTCAATTTTTCAGAAGCGTTTAAAGTTAGTGTAACTATCTTTTACCTAATTTAAATTTTTAGAGTTAAATGTGAAGTATTTATGCATAGTAAAACTTAGTCCGTTCAAATTATTATAAGTAAATTTAAATTATTTTATGTAAAATTAGGCTTAATAGTAGAAGTAAATTTAAATTACTTTAAGCAAAATTAGGCTTAAATAGTTTAAATTCTTAGGAGTAAAATTAAATTATTTTAGGCTTAACTAGTTGAGTTAGATTAAATTATTTTAGGATTAACTAGTGGAGTCAATTTCAATAGTGCACCTCAAACACTCCTTCTCTCCCTCTATTTTAAGAAGAAAATTATGCACAAAATCACTTGAGAACATAAATGTTGAAAACTTCTCAATTAACTCATGCCCTTCATTGATGTTATCTCCCCATGGAGCATACCTGTTACTATAAGTAAGATTATCTGTATATTAACTTCAAGTGATTAAATGTGTGATTCTCTCCACAAAGAGTAAGTAGATGAGTAAGTAGATGAAACAAATTAAGACTAGAGAGAGCATATATGTTTGCCTAGATGGTAACCTAGGATTGAACGCCTATAGTAGTTTGAACACATAAGATTTGTTATAGACGATTAAAGGGTGAGACCCTAGTGTTGTTGATTGATCTTGTAACGATACAAAAATAAATATATATATATATATATATATATTTATATATATATACACATTTGGCTCGGTCGCCAAAAAAACCTGCAAAAATTCAAATGAGATTCCAGAATTCTTGGACATGCCTTCCCGATCCTTACGACTCACCAAAAATAACTCCATACTTCTCCTCATCTTGTGCCAGATGCTCTAGACAAATGTAAAGGGAAAACATAGAGAAAATTGAAGAGAGAGAGAGAGAGGAACCTGAAAAAACAACCACGACTAGTCCAACCAGAGAAACCCGACACCCACATGACCCCAACTCCTACCAAAAACCCCAAAGCCTACCTACATGGAAAAATAGGACAAACAAGCGATAGAAAGAGTTTAGGGAAGAGAGAGAAACACATCGTAAATTCATCAGCCGGATCCGAGAGTTGGGGAAGTTGAGAAATCAAAACGAATCCACATCCTTATACACTTAGACAGACTAGTGACATCATGAGGTTAGAAAGTACATTAAATCAAGCCACAACGGTCCAGACACCATAAAAAATGCAATGAGAATCGAGGGGAGAGAAATGGAGCAAAAATCACAAAGAGTATGGTATTTGATGACACGTGCTCGTGGTTTTGCACGTGTCATAGATCATATATGTATGTCGTTATGAAATAGTACGAAAATACTATGCAATATGATTTGTTGAAAACGTTCTTGGGATATATTATGTGACTGTTATGATATATGATATGATTTGTGCACGATATGGATTATTGTGTCTGAAAGCATAAAAACGATATGATATGAGTTATATGTTTGATGAATGATATGATTGACATGAGAAATGACAACTAGCATGAAATACAACACCGGCAAATGCATGAAAGTTATGATAAATGATATGATAAAAGTTATGAAATATGATATGAAAAATGTTATGATATGAAGAAGACGCTAGTGGGATTGTATTAAGGATAATTAAAATGGAAAGATATTGGGACCTCGTGCATTATTGTGTGCTGATGCATCGGGGGTAACCCTATTCCTTTACGGTAGTCTAGATGTGTATGCTAATAGGTAGGGGAACGATCATTATGTTTGACATCCGGAAGGTCGCTACTCCTAACGGGTGTCTAGCATCAACAACTCCTAAAGAATGCTCGTCAGACTATAAATGAGCCTAGGAGGTGTGCGAACGACTAGTTGGTCCATACTCACACATGTGGGCCTGTGTAGAGAAATTAATTACACATCAAAGTTGCACCGTTAGGATAGCCACCTTAGAAAAATAAACTATTATAATAGGTCCCATGCAAGTAAGTATGTGTCTTTGTATTTTAACCTCAATAGGGGTCGCTTACAGAGTATTTCTTAAAATACTAAAGTCAAGTGCTACTCTATTTTTCAGGTAAAGGCAAGGCGCTTATGTATGATCGCAATCATGAGACTGTGACAGATGCTTGGATAGTTTCGTATTTAATTTTTAGTAGACCATAGGTTAGTATGTTAATTGCATTTCCATTTAGTAACATATAAATTAGTTTAGAACATTTCACTTGGATTGTTTTTCATTTTATTTCTATTTGTATTAGTTTATTCAATAGTATTTTCCAATCCAAAACTAAATCTTCTGAGCTAGATTTAAGAATTATAATGAAACTTTACCAAATTAACGTAAGTAGAGATTTGAAAACAAGACTTACTAGTTCAAATTTTTCTAATGGCGAACTTTTCTTCATGTGCCTGAAAGGTTGATGGATGTTATCGTTGGCCTCCGGGTGCTTGATGGATGTTATCGCCCCATTAAGCATACGTGTGACTGTACGCATAAATATCTATATATTAACTTCAAGTGATTAAATGTGTAATTCTCCCTGTAGAGAGTAGGTAAATAAAACAAATTAAGACTAGGGTTAGGGTATTAGTTTGGCTAGACGGTAGCCTAAGATGGAATGTCTCTAGTAGTCCGAGCGAGTAGAAATTTACAAGACAACCAGAGTTGTGGCCCTAGTTTTCTTAATGATTCAAACTCAGGTAGTCAAATTTGAGAAACTTGAAGACCTGAATCCATGTCTAACATAGTTTTGTTTTAAATGTTTTGTTTTGAACTCTATTTTGATATAATGTAAAGATATTGTATATTATGTTTAAAATTTTTTATTTATTATTATTATTATTTTTTTTTTTTTTGTAAAAACTCTGTCGTCTTTTTATACTATGGAGTCAACTCTAGTTGCAATCTATGCGTCGTTCTAGCTCAAAAATGAAGTCATGAAAATAATGGTATTAGAGTCAAAGGTTTCTCTATGATCCAGCTCAAGGGACACCTTACCGAGACCAAGCAAGTACACCTCTAAGACTTAGGTCAAGTATTCCCAAGGTTATAAGTTATTGGGTGCATGATTGTAGGGTTATTATTTATGATAAGATTTGAGATAACCTTAAGACCCTGAACATAAGTATCCTCTTGTTCTTGCTTAATCCTTTAATTTCTTTCCTTTTAATCGTTTGGATCTTTCATGGGCTGCTTATTCTTGTTAGAGCCAATTCCCTTCATTTTTTGGGTGTTACACCCGCAATCATTAGTGTGCTTTGGAAATTTGAAACGAAACATGGGTCTGGAACGGTAGTCCCATCCATGACTTTGTGAATTCATGGGAGAGCGAGGAAAGACAGGAAGAATGAAAAAGGGATCAAAATTCAACGGCGATGAGCTCTTGAGAAGACAAATAAAAGTTTCGGTAAATTTACATACAGCCATGTGTTGAAGAAAATATCCATCGGGTCGGGTCAGATTCTTGTAAACTGTGATTACAACCTCTGACTCAAATTAAGACAAACTGAAGCCTCGACCCATGACTAGTGCGAAGCCCAACATCCAGAACAAATCCCTGAAGCCTACCTGTAATGCTCGGCCCACCTGTACAATTGATCGCATGACCCACTACCACTAGAATTTTTTCACAAAATGATTAAGTTATGATAAACGGTAGTGACTCTAGATAAGTAGAAATCTAGGGTCGTTATAGTATTCTTGTTTGAACCAAAGGACATGCTCCTTATATTAGAAATTTAGGTTAGATGGGCACAAATTAAGTTAAAAAAGACATAGATTAAGAGAAAAAAAAATTGATCTTGCCAATTTTTTTTTTAACAAAAAAATAATAATAATAATAACCCGGAGTTGTAATAAACCATAAAGCATTAAAGAATTCTTCACTTTTGAACTTAAAGTATTAAACTTCTATTTAAACATTCAAACTATAATTATTTTTTTATAAATCGCAATAGAAGTTGAATATCGATGATAGACTTTTTTTTTTCCATTGTATATTATACTTCCAGTGGTAGAACTTTTTTTTTTAAAAAAATCATCAATTATATAAATTTAGAGATATATATAAACGTACATATATATATAAAGACGGTGTCGTTGAAAATTTGAAACCATACATCACCCTTATTTACCTAAATCATTGACCTTCAACTTGCAATAGACCGTTAGAGGTTCTCCTTCCTTATAATTGAGAATTGTCACTTTCCAAGGTGACCCCCGAGATTGGAGAGATAAACAAGTGAAGGCATTAAAAGTTGATGCAAAAGTAAACAACAAAATCACACAGAGACAATTCATAGCATTCATTTTTTGATGTTTTAGAATCTATAATGGCCCTAGATTCCTATTTAACCTAAAGCCGCTACTATATACATATCATAAAATATTTTATGGGAAAATACTTCATTCAAAACTTTATCATAAAACGTTTTTGTGGACTTACATGTTTTCTAGAAGGTCTTTAAAATAAAATACCAAAAATTAAAATGACATAAAGTAAAACTGCCCTATACTAACCTATATGCAACAAAATTAAATGCATACTCACCTTTTTACTCACGAACTAGTTTCGAACAACCACTAGTGTCTTCTCCGCTATTCTCCGGCCTTAGAACGGGATTGAGGAATCCGATGAGTGACTAAACTTGGAAGGGATTTAGTATATATGAAGAGAGAGTTTGTGAGAGTTTTTCCCGAGGTTTTTTAAAGGGAGAAGTTCCATGTACCTTAATCACTAAAAAATTAATTTTTCTATTTAATTAATATTTAATATTAATTCAAATGTCAATCCCAATGAATTCGGACATATATTTGATTAAAATATTTAAATATTATTTAAATATCTCATATTCTCCCTTTTTGTTTAATTCGTAAATAAAAAAAATGCAATTAAATATATCGTATATATGTAGCACATATTTCCTAATTTGAATTTGAACATTTCGAACTCACTCATCACACTATTCTATGGTTTTGTCCGATATGAGCTAGCAGATGGATCTAATTGACCTATATTTCATGCTCTTCAACGATTCAAGATTAACTGGTTAAACTCATTAACCTTGTTAACCAACATTCTTTAACTACTAGGACACTCCACTATAGCCTAGTAGTTGCACTCCCCTCACTATAGATATATTTTTATCCATTTGATATAATCATGATTAGTAGGTCGATCCTTCACAGGTTGTTCATAACTAGAGCTGGGTCAATTTATCGTTTTACCCTTGAAGTTACTTCATGTTTCTTATGTCCCACTGATCCTCTAATGAACAATTGGTTTTTGGTTCAACCAAAAACCAAATTCCTCTCAGGCCAATGAGAGAGTGGGGCTCCTTGTTCAAGACCTAGAGTCAGTACTAAGGGAATTACCTCTCTTCTATCTTTAAAAGTGGGTAGGAGTGAATTCCATCTTACACCCCATGTCCCCAGCCATTCACCTAGTCTTACCCCTAAAATGGAAGGCCTATTGAGTCGGCGAACTCGAGCCACTCTCACACATGAAAATCTAAGGATAATTTCGAATAAACAGGAGTTCATTGTTAGCTCAGGATTAAGATCGAGTTACCTAGGTCATTGAATGATAAGAAAATCAGTCTCAACAGTAAACAACATTATAAAGTGAGAGTGATTTTCTTCATGGTCCGATCTTATGCAATACTCATTGCATAGGACACCCCCACTCACATGTCTCCACATGTACAATTTAGTGATCACATTGTTTATGTCATATAGAAAAGTGGGCCGCATCCATAGTGTCCCAGGATAAGGTACTCAACTATATCCTTGTACTATAGATCATTTTGACTATATACTTGAACTTGTTCCACTCGTATGTCTGTACATATAGTTCAAAATCATCCTATAGTCCGAGTGTTCTTAGTTTATTGTATTTAGATTAATAATCGTAAAATTCACTTTATTCAATAGAAATCTTTACTAAATAAACATCAACAATAATTTTATTGAAAATAGAATATGTTTTTGTTTACCAACTATGAGTTTTATTTCATAAAACCCAACAAACTCCCACTTGGATTAAAACTCTAGTGGGGTTTTATAAAGTTGAGTAGAGAGAAATACATATATACAATAAAGTAGGGCATCACATACTCATGCCTTTTCTCCCACTTGCCCTAGATTACATAACTCGTAGTCCTAGACTCACTAGGTGCCCTTCAAACACTTTAGCCGTGAGGGGCTTTGTAAATGGATCAGCAATGTTGTGCTCTGAATCTATTTGTGTGATGATCACATCTCCTCGTTGCACAATCTCCCTTATGAGATGATATTTGCGCTCAATATGTTTTCCTTGCTTATAGCTTCTTGGTTCTTTTGAATTTGCAACTACTCTACGATTGTTACAATAAAGAGTGACGGGAAGATGCTTATTTGGAACGACTTCCCAATCAGTTAAGAACTTCCTAAGCCATACAGATTCTTTCGCTGCTTCATAAGCAGCAAGATACTCAGCCTCCATGGGGCAATCAACAATGCAACCTTGCTTTATGCTTCTCCATATTATTGTTCCTCCGTTCAGAGTGAAGACAAATCCTAATGTCGATTTCCTTGAATCTACATCGGTCTGAAAATCTGAGTCAGTGTACCCTATAAGGTTCAAATCTTTAGCACTGTACATTAGCATATAGTCCCTCGTTCTCCTAAGATACTTGAGGATATTCTTAACGGCAATCAAATGAGCACGTCCCGGATTGGACTGATATCTGCTGACAATTCCCACAGTATATTTTAGGAAATCACAACCAATTATATTTTAGATCTCCTAATTCTCAATGATTTAGAATACAACAAAATGAATTGATTAAATTAAAAGCTATGAATATAATGGTTAACTAAAGGAAGACAAAGTAAATAAGAAAAAATGAAATAGAGATGAAAATTAAAAATACTGTTATCGGAAAAAGAAAAGAAAAAAGAAAAAAAATAAAAAATAGAATGGGAAGATTTAAAGTAGGAATATATTAACAAAATTGGCCAAAATATCATAATTTAACCATGGCCAATGTAAATTAGAGAAATAATTTTATAGAGTTCAAACTTGAAACTGATGTCATGGGCTCACATAGGTTGACTTGAATTTCAATGGACTTTCATTAAGGATAACGACAGAACATCGGCCTAAGCTAACCAGGTAATGATTTTACTATCGGCATGGTTATATTTGATGTTGACACGTGCCCTATGATTCTGCACGTGTCATCTTCATAGTCCAACCCCTCTCTTTGGGTATAATCCTTTACTACAAGTCGAGTTTTAAAGGTCTATACCTTACCGGTTAGGTCTTGTTTCCTCTTATAGATCCATTTACAACCAATAGGTTTTACCCCATCTGGTTGATCTATAAGTTCCTAGACTAAATTGAAGTACATTGACTCCATTTCAAGATTCATGGTTTTAATCTACTAATCTCTATCTTCATCATTCATTGCTTGTTTATAGGTCAATGGATCCTCAACGCCATCATCATGTATGATGACTTGAGTTTCTGCCAAACCCAAGTAACGATCCGGTTGAGTTATAACCCTCCCACTACGTTGAGGCATTCTCAACTCTTGAGAAGGATGTGATTGACCAGAAGTGCCATCTCCATCAACAACTTTTGTTGTTTTATCAGTAGCTTCTTTAGAAATCTCACTTAATACTAGTTTGCTACGAGGTTGGTGGTTTCTTACGTGGTCTTCCTCTAAGAATGTAGCGTTTGTTGATACAAACACTCTATTTTATTGAGCGTCATAAAACAACCACCTTTCGTCTCTATGGGGTATCCTACGAATAAACATAATTTTGAACGAGGTTCTAATTTCTTGGGGTTTTGCAACAACACATGTGCTGGGCATCCCAAAATTCTGAAGTGACGTAAACTACCTTTACGCCCTTTCCATAACTCATAAGGTATTTCTAAAACACTCTTAGAAGAAACCATGTTCAAAATGTATGTAGCAGTCTCCACTACATATCCTCAAAACAGATCAGGTAATTGAGCAAAACTCATCATAGATTGAACCATGTCTAATAGAGTTCTATTTCTCCTTTCAGATACACCATTTTGCTGAGGCATACTAGGGGCTAAGAGTAAAGACGTTATTCCATGTTCTATCATATAGTCCTGAAATCTTAAGTCCATATACGCTCCAACTCAATCTGATCGAAGTGTTTTAATAGTTTTACCTAATAGATTCTCAACCTCAGTCTTATACTCTTTGAATTTTTCAAGAGCTTCAGACTTGTGATGCATTAGGTAAAGATAGCCATACCATGAATTCAATCATCAATAAAACTGATGAAATATTCATACCTTCCTCATACTTTGACATTCATTGGACCACAGAGATCTGTATGCACGAGTTCTAAGGTCTCTTTAGCTCAATAACCTTTTTCGAAAAATGGTCGTTTATTCATTTTACCCTCAAGACAAGACTCACATGGAGGTAAAGAGTTGTCTTCTAACTCATTTAGAAGTCCTCTTTCAACCAATCTCTCAATCGTATTGAAATTAATGTGGCCTAGTCTTAAGTGCCAAAGATAGGTATTGGGAGAAAGCTTTTGTCGTTTATTTTGAGTTTCAGCTGTTTTAAACATCTCGGTTTTAAAAATAGTGTTTCGCTCGATTTTAACATATATAAGTTGTTTTCTAATTTTTTGGAACAAATATGAATACCTCTTTTGCAAATGAACACTTCGTTGATTTCAAAAGATAGTTTATACAATTGTTCTAATAAACAAGAGATAGATATTAAATTTCTTTTCATTTTAGGAACAAAAAGTACAATATCTAATATAATGAATATATCTCCAAAAGATAATTTTAAATTTCCTAATGATCTTGTTGAGACAACCTCTCCTATTTCAACCTTAAGTGTTATCTCGCCGTCCGCAAGCATTCTCCAGAAGCTAGTTTTCTGGAAAAAAGAACAAATATGATTAATGACCCCTGAATCTAGTATCCATGTTGAGTTATAATACTCTACTAAACATATTTTTACAACGAGTAAATCATATTTATCTTGTTGTGTCTTTTCGACTTTCTTCTCTGCAAGGTATTTTGGGCAATTTCTCTCAGTGCCCGTTTTCATTGCAATGGAAACATTTCCCTTTATCTGCTTTTTGAACCTTGTGTTTGCGGTCAGTAGGAATCTTATTTTCCCCTTTACCCTTCTTCTTTATCAAAACACTTTTAGAAGTTGAAGGTCTAGACTTATTTTTTAGGACGATCCTCGTAGTAATTTCTTAGAGATAACAACATTTGCTTCTCCTGTTTGTCTCTTGTTCGTTAAGAGGGACTGATAAGTCCTTAGCTCATTAAGAAGAGCAGTCAAGTTATTTTCTATCTTGTTCATCATCACATTTGTGCGAAACTGAAAGAAGTTCTTTGGAAGAGACTCCATGATAAAACTGACTTGACTCTTCTCATCAATGACAATGCCATTTTCTTCTGCCACATTGAAATGGACCATGATGTCCAGGACATGTTCTCTAACTGAGGTCCCTTCTTTCATACAGCAGTTGTAAATGTATTTTATGGCGTTATGTCTAAGGGAGAAGAACGGTTGTCCAAACATCCCTTTCAGAGATTCCATCAGCTCTTTAGCAGTACCCATGATATCGTGTTTCTTAGCCAAAACATTAGATATGTTGTCTAAAATGTACACTCGGGCTTTGTCATATGCCTTTGTCCATCTGTCATATGCATCCCAAACTGTTCGGTTTGCATTTGAGCTGGAGTTTGGAGGATATTCCTCAGTTAAAACAAAGCATAAATCATCAATTACAAGTATTGTGTTTAGGTTTGATTTCCAAGTTGCGTAATTGTTGTCGTTTAATTTCTCAGAAGCGAGTAATTGTACTATTGAGTTTGTCATGCTGTGATATAAAGAAAATTATATTACTTATTTGATTTAATCCTGTTTAATCCAGTCAGGTTTAGCAAATGTAATAATGTACCCAAAAATTATTAATTTGCAATGATACTTTAGTGAGTTAGAGCAATACTACCGAGGGGCAGTTAATCACTTCTTCACTCAACCAAGACATTCTTGACTTAAACACTAATCCCAGAATAACTCTTGTTCTTAGTAATCGCTATTTTGGTCAAGAATATACTAACTCTTAGTAATTCTTCGTAAGTGTGGCCCACCAATTTCAAACCTCAGAGATCGGTCCCAACAATGCTATCGAAAATAAAAAAACCAAAGTTGGGAATGGACCTAAGAAATCCTATCCATTTCTGAAGTTTGCGTTGTTTCGACTCCCATGTTACGACCCTCCGAATGGGTAGTTGCTCTAGGGCAACATGCAAGCGGAACATGGGAATCTCACAGTGCAACCTAGTGGTGGAGACCATAGGACGTGTTGATATACTTCCTTCTTCCACTTAGTATAAATATTTTCTCTATTCACCTTGTTATTGACTTATGCAAATACTTTCTGAATGGAGGACGCTCCTAGGGCGACACGAGGTCGAGCATGAATCTCATGATGTGAATTTTTTAGAGAGCGTAAAAGAAAAACGATGTATCACATATACCTTTTTCCTCCCACTAAGTATTTTAGATGGTTGAGTATACTCATTACTTAGGTATATTCCAGCTAATTAAATATAACTTAAGTCTAGGTTTTTTTTCTAAAACTTATATCACTGAAGCATGCTCATAAAACTTGGCTAACTAAGGTCAAGTACTGGTCCGATCTCCAGGTAGTAGGTGTTTCGTAAACCGTCAACTTAAGTACCTCCAATCTTAGACAAGATTGTGCTAGGTGAGATTTCTTGTAATAGCAATTTTATAAGAAATCGACCTATTTTAACTATTAAAATTGATTGTGCTTGATTCTTAACCCTAAGTGAGCATGCACTTATCTTTATTATAGACTTTAACGTCTATCTCATTTTATGAAATTGAAAATAACCTATAACATGCATCTAACATGCTTTATATAACAATTATATAATCATCCATTCCATGCAATAATATAACAATTTATATCTATAACTCATGGAACCCTCAACATGCATACTATACATTATAACACTTATAACGTACTTGGAATGCATGAAACATGCTTAGCATATGGTGGGATTTTAAATCTATATGACATACTTTATGCATATACATTTTCTATTTCATTAAAACATACATTCATAATGCATAAATAATTAAACACGCTAAAGTGGATTGGTTTTGGCATTTTAAAGCAATTAACTAAATTATTACATTGAACTGCTCCCGAGGATCATGAACCGAGTGAACCAACCCTTAAAAGCGCTGAACAGTACCCGAACGACAGAAAAAACACCCGAACCGCCTCTTCCATCTTCTTCATCAGTTCAGCTTGCTTTCTCTTCTATTTTCGATCAATTACAACCTAAACTAGACTCTAATGACTTCATAAAAATTACATACCTTTCTTCACTCATTAAAGCCCATAAACATTAGGCTTGTTAAATAATTGTATCAAATGGAAGCATAAAAAAAATGCCAAAACCAAAAACAACCACTTTAGTAACCACAAAATTTCATTCATGAAATGGTACCCACCATGTTGAAATTAATGTAAATAAAGTGCCTAAAACTTGCTCTGATACCAATTGATGGAGTTAATATGACACATGCGGAAGCAATTTGGATCTTAGGCACTCTTAGAACATCAATTATAGTAAATAACTAGCATGTTCATAAGTATTAAAACTCAAGATGTTTGAGTACAAACCTTTTGTAGTTCAAATTCCTTTTTACTCATGAACCGGTTTCGAACCACCACTAGTGTCTTCTCCACTATTCTCCGGCCTTAGAATGGGATTGAGAAATACGATGAGTGACTAAAATTGGGAGGGATTTAATATATATGAAGAGAGAGTTTGTGAGAGTTTTTATCAAGGTTTTTCCAAGGGAGAAGTTCGATTTACCTTGATCACTCTATTTATAAAGTCATGTTTGCATGTTCATGCAAATTTGAGATCACCAAATTTTGACACTCAAAATTCCACTTAAATGTTTGGGATGATGTAGCAAGCATACAAGTTTGAGTTAACCAAATTTTGACACTCAAAATTCTTCTCAAATTTGTGGGGTTTATTTGGCAAGCATGCAAGTTTGGTTAAACCAAATTTTGACACCTCAAAATTCCACTAACTCAAATACGGATTTTTCCATGAAATGAAGTCAACATTTTGACTTTCTTCATTTTAATTCAACAATTAATTTCAAATTAAAGTAATATTAAATGATTAATTAAACTATTTAATTAATATTTAATATTAATTTAAATGCCCATCCCAATTAATTCCGACATATATTTGATTAAAATATTTAAATATTCAAATGCCAATCCCAATTAATTCTTAGATATATTTGATTAAAATATTTAAATCTTATTTAAATATCTCAGATTCTATTTTTTTGTTTAATTCGTAAATAAAACAAAAATACGGTTAAATATATCGTATATATGTAGCGCATATTCCCTAATTTGAACTCGAACACTTTGAACTCACTCGTCACACTATTCTATGGTTTAGCCCGATATGAAGTAGTAGAGGGACCTAATGGACCTATATTTCATGGGCTCCAACGATCCAAGATTAACCGGTTAAACTCATTAGCCTTGTTAACCAACATTCGTTAACTACTAGGACACTCCACTATAGCCTAGTAGTTGCACTCCCCTCACTATGGATTATTTCTGTCCATTTGATACAACCATAATTAGTAAGTTGATCCTTCACAGGTTGTTCATAACTAGAGATGGGTCAATTTATCGTTTTACCCCTGAAGTTACTTCTTGTTCCTTATGTTCCACTGATCCTCTAATGAACAATTGATTTGTGGTCCAACTGGTAAACAGAATCCCTCTCAAGCCAATGAGACGGTGGGGCCCCATGTTCAAGGCCTAGAGTTAGTACTTAAGGAAACTACCTCTCTTCTATCCCTAAAAGTAGGTAGGAGTGAATATCATCTTGTACCCCACGTCCCCAGCCATTCACCCAGTCTTACCCCTAAATTGGGAGGCCTATTGAGTCGACGAACTCGAGACACTCTCACCCATGCAAATATAAGGGTAATTCTGAATAAACAGGAGTTCATGGCTAGCTCAGGATTACGATCGAGTTACCTAGGTCGTTGAATAAAAAGAAAATCAGTCTCAACAGTAAACGACATTATAAAGTGAGTGATTTTCTTCATGGTTCGATCTTATGCAATACTCATTGCATAGGACACCCCCACACACATGTACAATTTAGTGATCACATTGTTTATGTCATATAGAAAAGCGGGCCACATCCATCCATAGTGTCCCTAGGATAAGGTACTCAGCCTTATCCCTGTACTAAATTATGTCATATAGAAAAGTGGGTCTCATCCATAGTGTCCCCAGGATAAGGTACTCAGCCTTATCTCTGTACTATAGATCATTTTGACTATATACTTGAACTTGATCCAAGTACTCAGCCTTATCCCTGTACTATAGATCATTTTGACTATATACTTGAACTTGATCCAAGTACTCAGCCTTATCCCTGTACTATAGATCATTTTGACTATATACTTGAACTTGATCCAAGTACTCAGCCTTATCCCTGTACTATAGATCATTTTGACTATATACTTGAACTTGATCCACTATTCTGTCTCTACATATAATTCAAGTAATCATACTATAGTCAAAGTGTTCTTAGATTATTGAATTTAGATTAATAATCATATAATTCACTTTATTCAATAACAATCTTTATTGAATAAACATCGATAATAATTTTATTGAAAATAGAATATGTTTTTATTTACAAACTATGAGTTTTAGGACATAAAACTCAATAAACCCCTCTAGCATTTTCTTGTATATCATATCATTCTACCATAACTTTTCATGTGAATATCGGGTTTGTTCATTATTTCAATTCATCATGTTGCTTGTCAATCCTATCATATCATTGTAACAGTAGTTCTATGAAAGCACACAACTTACGTAGAAAAGAAAAGATTTGATGTGAAGGAAGGCAAAGGTGATGGATTTGTCTAAGGAGTCCATGGATGAATGAGTTCGAATACCTTTATTTTGCTATTATATAAAGAAAAACCCTTTTTATCTGCACGCCAAATGCAGTGGGAATAGTTGCATCGTTCTTCAAGCCAAATTCCCTTCTCTGGCCAAAAAACCTCGAACGAAAGCTTCCCATAATTGCTGTTAAAGTTGCACCAAAACAATGTTGTCTGCAAAACATTCTCTTTGAACTCCCAACTGTATTCCTGTTTGAACTGAAGAATATGCTCCCCTATATCAAAAAGTTATGTCAGATGGGCACAAATTCAATTGAAATAATGAAAAAAAATTAGAACTATAACAGCCTATACAATTACACAGTCAAACGTTCAATTAAATAAAAATTCTTAAATACCAATTTGTGCGTAATTCAACTAGTTGAGACACCATATACCCATCCATGAAGAGGTTAAGTATCATTCAACCTCTCCACGCCACATATTTATTAACAAAAAAATAATAAATAAATAACCCCAACCTAAAAGAACTTGTAATTAAATCCTTGAAATTGAGATATACATAAAACAATATGGTCTCATTGAATATTTGTCATAGTGCAACACCCTTATTTACCTAAATCGTCGTTTTTCGATTTCCAATGGGCTAGTAAAGGTACGTCTTGATAATTAAGAATCGTCACTTTCCATTGAGAATGTGGATATTGCATTGCAAAACAAGTGAAAACGTTAGAAGTTGATGCAAAAGTAAACAATAAAATCATATAGAGATTATTCATAGCCTTCCTTTTTTATCAACTTAGAATTTGTGTGTTTCATTTGGATGGTTTTAAACTATATATATATATTTATATTTATGATGATTGCACTAAAACAAAGATACTTTTTAACAACTTTTAAAGATAGATTTGTAGGTAAAAAAAATTGAAAGGATATTAAGAGTGTTGCTTTATTTAGCAAGGAATTACACATATCCCCAAACTTAGGTTTCTCTCCCAACTGCCAATCATATACTTTTCCTAACTTGGATGTCTCCTTCTCATGTTTCTTACTAATTTGTGATTATACATACCCATCTTGAAATCTTTTAAAACAGTTCAAGTAAAAATAGTTTAGATTTTAATATCTTTATAAGAAATCTAAAATTATTGGATTGGTGTAATCTCCAAAAATATTAGAATTAAAAAAAAAAAAGGATAGTCTCACCTTGCTTAATGCTCAGAGGTGGGGGGTTGACCTCCACTACAAAAGGGAGGTCCCTCACTCCATTTTAGCATCCCACTTGCACGATAGAGCTAGTCGGATATTACACTTTCTGACGGCGCAAGGCTAACATTTAACTTGATTTGGCTTCTGTCTAATACGTTCGAACCCTTTTCTTCTAGTTTCAATTTTTCAGAAGCGTTTAAAGTTAGTGTAACTACGTTTTAGCTAATTTAAATTTTTAGAGTTAAATGTAAAGTATTTATGCATAGTAAGACTTAGTTTAAATTATTAGGAGTAAATTTAAATTACTCTATGCAAAATTAGGCTTAAATAGTTTAAATTAGTAGGAGTAAGATTAAATTATTTTAGGCTTAATTAGTTTAGTCAATTTCCACAGTAGAATTCCGACTAGTGATTGTTGGACTCCTTGGGCATAATTGAATTTTAGAGAGTAATGCTAAGCTAGCATCAAGGAGTTGTAGTAGCTTCAACCTAAGCAAACCACGTAAGTGACCAATGCACGTGTCACACAATTATGTATGAGATTCACATAGTTTATTATCCTGACATAATGTATGATGCAAGACAAACATCCATTTATGTATGACATAGGTCTGTGAATTATGCTTAATAATTCTCAAACATTTTGTAGTACATAGCATAGCTCTTATGGCATGGTCTAAGAAGGCTTATAAATCATAGATCATCAATTTCATAACTATACAACATGTCATGGTCTTATGATAACATATCATAATATGGCAAGACAAGGCATAACATATTTTAACATGGCATCACATAGCTTAACATGGTATAACATAGTATCACATAGCATCATATATCATTCATATATATGACACGTGTCGGAGCCACAAGACACGCAAAGTCATACATAATAGAATTCATCCAACCAAGTCGATAATACACTTACTTGGTTGGCCTAAACGAGAATCTCATTGCTAAAGCTCGTTCGACTTCGTCCTTCAAAGTTCGTTTCAACCGAGGTGGACTCACTGCATCACATTAAGAAATAATAATGAACTAAACTTGCTAAAGCTAGTTTGATGGGTTGGTTGCGTGCAGGTTCACAGATTTGGTGGTGGGCGCTGCTCTTCAAGAATTACCTGATGCAGTATTTTTTGTAATTTTCCTCCGCCATTCCACGCCTGATACGTGTCCCATTTTTCTAGCAACTAGCGGCCCTCTCCTTTCCTGACATGCGTCCCTCCGCCGTTCGTCTTCTTCCTCTCATCTTTGCTCTGGTCAAATTCTATATCAATCTATTTATTTTGGATTTTTTATCTTCTAAACTCTAACTTGAATTAAATTGATTCCTTCACAAGAATTCCTTCACAAGAATTCAAGATCACAAGTCCACCGATCCAGATATAATTGTATTTTTTTTATATTCACTGTGCTTAGTAAATTAAGTCAAAAACCAAGAAAAATTTAGTTTCTTACTGAAGTAGAACGGTTTCACGATTTTATTTTCCGACACAATTTTTGGTCGTGTTTCCTCTAAAAACTTACAAGACTCCTCACCTAAACTATTGCAACTAGATTATTATGGTTTAAATCAGCTAAAACTTCCATAAATGAAGTCAAAAACCGAGAAAAATTTAGTTTCTTACCGAAGTAGGACGGTTTCATGATTTTGTTTTCCGACGCGATTTTTGGCCGTGTTTCCTCTAAAACTCCTCACCTAAAATGTTGCAACTAGATTATTATGGTTTAAATCATCTAAAACTCCTCGATCTATGGTAAAATTTTGAAACAAGAGAGGTCACGGACTTACCTCGCGTTCTTGCCCATTTCTTGCCGGGAACGATCGACCAAACACTCAGACCACTCCTCTTGATTTTTCTCTTTCTCTTTCTCTCTCTATTTTTTTTCTTTCCTTTTCTTTTTCCTTTCTTGAAGGTCTATCCAGACCCCCTCAAGGTGGTATGTGTGAGGGAAAAATTAACCTTTTTCCCCCGTTACTTTGACCCAAATTTCGATTACATTACCATTTTTTTAAAAAAAAATTCTAATTTCCTTGATGCATCCCGAGCATTTCTTTCTTCTGCACCGATACGAAAATCACACTCTAAGTCCTCCAATAAAATCTAGAAACTCACAATGGTTAAGAAGGTGCTAGTCATAGGGATAGAGCGAACGGTACCTGTTGGGCTCGGGGTGTTACAAATTCTCCCCTCCTTAAGAACTTTCGTCCCCAAAAGTTAGTTGTTCCTGAAAAAGTTCAGGGTAAGACTTCCTGACGTCATCCTCTCACACCCAAGTAGCCTCACTATCATGATGATTATCCCACATGACTTTGACAAGGGAATCTCCTAGTTTCGCAATCGCTTGACATCTCAAGATATAATTTTGATTGGGGCCTTCTCAAAAGATAGATTCTCACGAAGCGGAAGTGCTTCGTGCTCAATGATATGTGTGGGGTCTGGTGTGTACTTTCTCAACATAGATACATGAAAAACATTATGCACAGCGGCAAGAGGGGGTGGTCACGCCAACCTGTACGCTACAGCACCAATCCTCTTAAGGATTTCGAACGGACCTATAAACCTAAGGCTAAGCGTTACCCCTTTTCCCGAACCTTAACACCTCTCTCATGGGCGTTACCTACAGGAAAACATGTTCGCCCACTGCAAACTCGAGATCCTTTCTTCGAGTGTCAACGTAACTCTTTTGCCGGCTTTATGCAGTAAGTATCCATGATCCAATTTTCTGGACTGTCGCGTTGGTAACCTGAACTAATTTCGGTCCCATAAGTTATTGGGTTCCATCCTCTTCCTAAAACACTGGTGTCCGACACCTCTTCCCATATAGGACCTCAACGGAGCCATATGAGTTTTTGCTTGATAACTGTTGCTATAAGCAACTTCCATGAGGGATCGGTGGTCATCCCATGAACCCCCGAAATCCATCACACATGCCTTGTGCATGTCCTCTAATACTTGGTTCAACCTTTCCATCTGTCCATCTGTCTGATGATGGATGGCTGTATTGAGATGAGGTTGGGTGCTCGAGGCTTTTTGCAAACCTTCAAAAAAAAAAAAAACCACGTCGAGTCTTAGGTAAATCGGATATGAGATTCATACTCACTTCCTCTCACTTCCACTGCGTATGTTTACGGGTTGCAAGATCCCTACCGGGCGTTGTCTTGGGGCTTTCACCCACTGAGACGTTAGACAATGTCACACAAAATCTTTCATGTCTTTTTTTCATTCCTAGCCACCATTAACTGTTATACAGGTCCTGATCCATTTTTGTACTACTAGGGTGAAATGTGTAGAACGCATCGTGTGCTTCAGGCATAATCTCCTAAAGGATTTCCTTATCCCTAGGTACACACAAGTATCCCTGCCACAAAAGCCTGCATTCAGATGAAATTAAGAACTCCTGAGATATCTTAGCCTCTTGGGTGTCACAAACTTTGTGGAGCTGGGCATCTATAGACTTTGCATCAATGATGCATTTACGAAGTGTTGGCTATACTGTCAACTAAGCGAGTTATGCAGTGATGTTCTTAACTACTAAATCAATCTTAGCTCTTTGGATCTCCTCTTGAAGCTTGCTCTGTTGAGTGACCAATGCAGAGGTGTCGGCTGTCTTCCTACTCAAGGTATCAGCTACCACATTAGCCTTGCTAGGATGATATAGGATCTCAACATTGTAGTCTTTCACTAGCTCGAGCCACCTCCTTTGTCTCATATTCAACTTCTTTTGGGTGAAAAGAAAATATTTAAGGTTCTTGTGGTCAGTGTACACTTAGTCTCACCATATCGATAATGCTGCCATGACTTTTGTGCAAACACCATGACCGCTAGCTCTAAGTCATCGGTAGGATAATTCCACTCATATTCCTTTAAATATCTAGAGAAACGAACGTAATTAATTTCTCATTCTGCATAAGCACTCAACTCAAGCCCTTAGCTGAGGCGTCACTATACGCTACAAAGAATGGTGCAGTCACCAACTTCTTTTTAAACTCTGGGAAGCTCTCTTCACAATCTCAAGTCCACACAAGGTTTTTTATTTTCCTTTTTTTTTTTTTTTTGGTCAACTGAGTTATCGTAACCGACATTTTCGAGTAGTCTTGGACAAATCTCATGTAGTAGCCAATCAAGCCCAAAAAGCCTCTTACCTCTAGTTGTCGGCCTTGGCACCCACATGACAGCGTCAACCTTAGTTGGATCCACGATAATTTCTCCTCTTGAGACAACATGTCATAAAAATGCAACTTCTCAAAGCCAAAATTCACACTTAGAAACGTTGACACATTCTCAAAACAGTCAAAGCCATTTGCAGGCGATCTTCATGCTCTACTTTGGTCTTAGCAAGGTCCACAGTTATTCCCTGCCTGGATACCACGTGTCCAAGAAAGGTCACCTCTTGCAGTCATAATTCGTTCTTTGTGAATCTGCAAGGAAGTTATGCTTGACATCTAGAATTATGGTTGTGGGAGGTGTGGTCAGAGGTATATCATCTCGTACTTGGTCTTAAAAAGTCTCATGTATAGTTTTATGGGTTGGATGTCACGCACTCTGCGTTGTCACCTTTCTGTCTTCCTAAGGCCAGTAAACAAAAACATGACCCCTCTCGGCCTCCTCACAATAACTCGAATCTAGCATCAACATATAGGGAATTTTCACTTTTAACACCCTAAGGTGTTAACCCAAAACATACATCAAGTTTTTAGTGGCGTTACATCATATCACCCACTAAACAAGGTTAGACTGCGTACTTGGTCGCGGCGAGGCATGTCCTTGAGCTGAGTCACAGAGGTGTACGACTCTCTATCCTAGGAAAAGTCTACAAAATTAAAAACCCGACTACTCTGATACCAATCTGTCATGACCCAATTTTCGAGGCTTCGAAAAACCGATCGGTGACTAAAATACGAAATTGAAAACAAATAAAATTGAAAAGAAGATAAAATAGGTAATGAAAATCTGATAAAATTTAAAACAAGAAAAAGGAGTCGACGACACTAGAATTAAATACAAAATTAAAGTTAAATATTACAAACGAGAAATACAATTATGAAAGAAAAATACAAAAGACTCTAAAAGACCGACAAGGGACTGACGCTCCGAAACGACACCCCTTTGTGACAATGTAGCTCTCAAACAACTCCCCACCTCAACTGGTACCTGAA
>NW_019272066.1:29949-37812 GCF_002738345.1 Cucurbita maxima
AATCATATCTTAAGTTCAATCCCTACAAGAGTTTACTCTAGGCATATCACAACACTATAGCTTATCAATCATATCATAAGTTCACACAATCATTCAAGAGAAGTTTATGTATGATTAACAACATATACAACCATACAAGCTCAATGGGGCGATATCATCCATCAACACCCAGAGTGCAGATACACAAATCCTCCAGTCCACTAACACAGTATGAATAGATTAAAGCAGTAGAAAGATAATCCAACAAGCATATAAACATCGAGTACGAAATCTCATAAAGGCAGCAAGTCCAACATATATATATTAGACTTTGTAAGTACAGAGGATCATTAGATCTAACCACCTAGGGATAATTTGTTCTAGCATTCATGCAAAACCAAGCGCACCCTACAAGTATTACTTCCTAAATCCGTATGGTTATTTACAGGAATGAAACGTGCATTTTGAAGCTTATTTTTTGGCTAATTAAGAGCTCCAAATCTCTTGAAAGTTCGCTGATAGGTCCTAAATCAAGTTAGACTTAGATCAGTATCAAAACCGAGATGAAAAATAGTCGAACGGAAGTCAAATCGGGATAAAAATAGTCTCACAGGCTGTTTCACGCGCCCCACGTGCCAGAGGGAATCCCCATGTGCACAGACGCGCACATTCAGATGCGCTGAAGGCATGGAGTCGCGCGCTGGTGTGTCGCCACGTGGCGAGGGTCGACTGGTCCACTGAGAGGCAAGGCGTGCGTTCGAATGTGGGTTCCTACTCGCCACGTGGCGAGGGTCGACTGGTCCACTGAGAGGCAAGGCGTGCGTTCGAATGTGGGTTCCTACAAATTTTCCCACGCTAACGCATGGCAAATACGGGACGGGTCGGCTGACGGGTTCGGGTAGCACGCGGGTTCACGGATCTGGTGGCGGGCGCCGGTCTTCAAGCCCTACCTGATGCAGTATTTTTCATAATTTTCCTCTCAATTCCACATCTGACACGTGTCCCATTTTCCCGGAAACTCGCGGCCCTCTCCCTTCCTGACACGCTTCCCCCTCCGTTCTTCTTCTTCCTCTCATCTCTGCTATTTTTCAGACCTCTCCCTTCCTGACACGCTTCCCCCTCCGTTCTTCTTCTTCCTCTCATCTCTGCTATTTTTCAGACTTCGGTCAAATTCTATATCAACCTATTTATTTTAGATTTTTATATCTTCCAAACCGTAACTCGAATTAAATCGATTCCTTCACAAGAATTCAAGATCACAAGTACATCTATCTAAATATATTTTTATTCGAATTAAATCGATTCCTTCACAAGAATTCAAGATCACAAGTACATCTATCTAAATATATTTTTATGTATTATTTTTGATAGAGCTTAATAAATAAAGTCGAAAATCGAGAAAAATTCAGTTTCTTACCGAAGTAGGACGGTTTCACGATTTTGTTTTTCGATGCAATTTTTGGTCACGTTTCCTTAGAAAACTTACGAAACTCCTCACCTAAAGTGTTGCAACTAGATTATTTAGGTTTAAATCATCTAAAACTCCCAGATCTATGGTGAAATCTTGAAACAAGAGAGGTCGCGGACTTACCTCGTGTTCTTGCCCGTTTCTTGCCGGAAACGAACTATCCAACGCTCAGACCACTTCTCTTGATATTCTGAGTAGCTCTAGTAGGAGACCTAAGATTGAGGTACTTCAGTTCAAGTTTAAGGTGTTTCTCCCTCCTTCTTCCTCTTCTTAAAAAAACAAAACTCTAACTATTCTTTTCTATTTATCTCTCTATTATTTTTTTCTTTCCTTTTCTTTTTCCTTTCTTCTGTCCTCAAGGTGGTATGTGTGGGGGAAAATTTACCTTTTTGCCCCCAATTGACTTTGACCCAAATTTCAATTACATTACCATTTTTTTTCCCAAGTTCCTTGTGCAATTTAGAATACTTAAACGGTCGATTCCTTTTTTCGTCTTAGCTTCCACCTTTCAGAATGAAAACAGAGAAATGCTTCATTATCATCTGAATTGCATTTAGCATTTAGTTGGTTGGATTGCACCTTTTCATTTTTCTTTATTTATTCTTACCCTTAGGGCAGATCCTCTATAACATAACTAAAAATAACTTGATTATTCGATAAATTATTTAATTATAGAATTATAATTAATATTATATTAATAGAATAGCCATTAACCAATTATTCCATAACCCATTATATAATATATATATATATAATATAAAAATAAATATAAGAAATTTCAATATCACTATATAAAAAGAGAAAATGCATCATGAGCATTTCTTTCTTCTGCATTGATATGAAGATCACACTCTAAGTCCTCTAATAAAATATAGAAACTGAGCATTTCTTTCTTCTGCATTGATATGAAGATCACACTCTAAGTCCTCTAATAAAATATAGAAACTCACAATGATTAAGAAGGTGCTAGTCCCAAGGATAGAGCAAACTGTACCTGTTGGGCCCGCGGTGTTGCAAATTCTCCTCTACTTAGGAACTTTCGTCCCCGAAAGTTAGTTGTTCCTTAAAAAGTTCAGGGTAAGACTTCCTAACGTCATCCTCCCGCTCCCAGGTAGCCTTGCTATCAAGATGATTACCCCACAAGACTTTGACAACTAACGTCATCCTCCCGCTCCCAGGTAGCCTTGCTATCAAGATGATTACCCCACAAGACTTTGACAACGAGAATCTCCTTGTTTCGCAATCGCTTGACATCTCGACATATAATTTTGATTGGGGCCTTCTCAAAAGATAGATTCTCACGAAGCGGAAGTGCTTCGTGCTCAATGATATGTGTGGGGTCTGGTGTGTACTTTCTCAACATAGATACATGAAAAACATTATGCACAGCGGCAAGAGGGGGTGGTCACGCCAACCTGTACGCTACAGCACCAATCCTCTCAAGGATTTTGAAGGGACCTATGAACTGAGGCTAAGCTTACCCCTTTTCCCGAACCATAACACCTCTTTCATGGTCGTTACCTATAGGAAAACATGTTTGCTCACTACAAACTCGAGATCCTTTCTTCAAGTGTCAGTGTAACTCTTTTGCTGGCTTTGTGCAGTAAGTAACCATGATTCGATTTTCTGGACTGTCGCGTTGGTAACCTGAACTAATTTTGGTCCCATAAGTTGTTGGGCTTCATCCTCTTCCTAAAACACTTGTGTCCAACACCTCTTCCCATATAGAACCTCAACAGAGCCATATGAATTTTTTCTTGATAACTGTTGCAATAAGCAACTTCCATGAGCGATAGGTGGTCATCCCATCAATCAACGAAATCCATTACACACGCCTTGAGCATGTCCTCTAATACTTGATTCAATCTTTTCATCTGTCTAATGATGGATAGCTGTATTGAGACGAGGTTGGGTACTCGAGGCTTTCTGCAAAACCTTCAAAAAAAAAAAAAAAAATGAAAGGTAAACCTAGCATCCTGAACAAACACAATGGGAGTAGGCTACCCATACAACGGAACTATTTCTCAAACATACAACTGAGCCAATTGATCCACTCGAAAAGTGCTCTTAACCGGGATGAAGTGAGCTATTTTTTTGTGTCTTTCTACAATGACTCAAATCACATGAAAACCACGTTGAGTCTAAGGTAGATCGGATATGAAATTCATATTCACTTCCTCTCACTTCCACTAGGTATGATTAAGAGTTGCAGCATCCCTGCATGGCGTTGTCTTGGGGCTTTCACCCACTGAGACGTTAGACATTCACTAAGCCAATTGATCCACTCGAAAAGTGCTCTTAATCGGGATGAAGTGAGCTATTTTTTTTTTTTTGTGTCTTTCAACAATGACTCAAATCACATCAAAACCACGTCGAGTTTAAGGTAGATCGAATATGAAATTCATATTCACTTCCTCTCATTTCCACTGGGTATGTTTAAGGGTTGCAGCATCCCTGCAGGGCGTTGTCTTGGGGCTTGGGGACAATGTCACACAAAGTCTGTGACGTCTTTTTTTCATTCTTAGCCACCATTAACGGTTCTTCAGGTCCTGATACATTTTTGTACTACCAGGGTGAAATGTGTAGGACGTGCCATGTGCATCAGGCATAACCTCCTTAAGGATTTCCTTATTCCTAGGTACATACAAGTATCCCTGCCACAAAAGCCCGCATTCATATGAAATTAAGAACCCCTGAGCTATCTTAGCCTCTTGGGTGTCACAAACTTTGTGGATGGGCATCTATAGACTTTGTATCAATGATGCATTTATGAAGTGTGGACGGTACTGTCAACTGAGCTAGTTGTGCAGTGATGTTCTTAACTATTAAATCAATCTCAGCTCTTAGGATCTCCTCTTGAAGCTTGCCCTGTTGAGTTAACAATGCAGAGATGTGGGCTGTCTTTCTACTCAAGGTATCAACTACCACATTAGCATTGCCAGGATGATATAGGATCTCAACATCATAGTCTTTCACTAGCTCAAGCCACCTCCTTTGTCTCATATTCAACTCCTTCTGAGTGAAAATAAAATATTTAAGGTTCTTGTGGTCAGTGTACACTTAGTCTCACCATACCGATAATGCCACCATGACTTCTCTGCGAACACCATGACACCTAGCTCCAAGACATCGGTAGGATAATTCCACTCATATTCCTTTAACTGTCTAGAGAAACGAACGCAATTAATTACTCATTCTACATAAGCACACAACTCAAGCCCTTAGCTGAGGCGTCACTATATACTATGAAGACTGGTGCAGTCACCTTCTTTTTCAACTCTTGGAAGTCCACACAAAATTTTCTTTTTTTTTTTTTTTTTTTTTGTTGTCAAATGAATCTTCGCGACCGACATTTTCAAAAAGTCTAGGACAAATCTCATGTAGTAGCCAATCAAGCCAAAAAAACCTCTTACCTCTATCACAGTTGTCGGCCTTGGCCACCACATGACAGCTTCAACCTTAGCTAGATCCATAAAAATTTCCCCTCTTGAGACCGCATGTCATAAAAATGCTACTTCTCATAGCCAGAATTCACATTTAGAAAAGTTGATATACACTAGAGGCATTCTCAAAAAAGTCAAAACCATTTGCAGGCGATCTTCATGCTTTGCTTTGGTCTTAGCAGGGTCCACAGTTATTCCCTGCCTGGATACCACGTGTCCAAGGAAGGCCACCTCTTGCAGTCATAATTCGTACTTAGTGAATCTAGCTTATAATAGGTAAGTTCTAAGTAGAATTAAAACTTTCCTCAAGTGTTTCTCGTGCCCCACTTCAGACTTAGAACACTCCAGGATGTTGTTAATGAACATAATCCAGAATTCCTCATTTGTTTATCAACTCCATGAATATTACGAGAGCGTTAGTTAAACCCAAAGACATGACTATGAACTCATAATGTTCATTGCGGCTTCTAAAGGTTGCTTTACGTATGTATTCCTCTCTAATTCACGTCTAGTGACATCCTTACCTTATCAAGACGATCTTTACTACTCCAAAATAGCCTCGTAGTGTCATCTCATTTGCCCAACTTTCTTCTTAGCGAGACGTCCTATTACGTAACTCGCTTGAGTACTAATACTCATCTAGGCCAAGTACGGATTCTTTTGGAAGTAAAGATCCTTACATAAGTTCTCTACGTTCACCTAGGTTAACCCCCTATCGTATCTTTTATGATTGAGCTAGACACATTTTCTCTCATAGTGATATCTCATCACTGGCTCTTTTTCAAGCATGTGAACCTTTCAAGTTCTTGTACTAGATCTTAGGGAACTCTCTGAAAACTCTTGTATGGTAGCTAGCCTCCCTCGAACTTCTAGGGTGCTACGTCTAGTGTCTTCTCTAAGACATATCATGTCTCTGCTAGTCTTACTTGTTTACAAGTCACCACGTCACTATCCTTCAGGTAATTTCCAAAATCACGTTATTTGGAAGTTCCACCTCTACTTGACAATGCTTCACAAGTCTGGCATTACACTCATGGGTGAAACTGAAGTTCTACACTTGTAATCCAGGTAACCTAACACAAATGTTGGTTCTTACTATCGCCCATCTGGACTTTCTTCCTTCAGACAACGAAGGCCTAGCCATAGCTCTTTATTTTCTTTTTCTTGCTATTCTCAACCCTAGGGTTCACTAGACTATCTCGACAGTTTAACGTCCTACACCTTGTGAGAATGCATGCCCTGACCAGAGGATAGGTTACAACACAATTTCATGGTCCTGATAACCACGTACTGCTTTTGAACTTGGTCCTCTCCACCAAGGTCCAAAGCGACTTGTCATCCTATTAGGTGATCTTTAGTAGGAATATCCTAAACCCCGTGACTCATTAGTTTCATAAAAGCGTACATCTCACTCATGGAAGTCCATAAACCTGAATTTATCTTATGAAGACTCCAACCAACCTTAACCATGGCCTCCATAGCTTCACTCTCTCTGTTGGTGAATCTTATTTCTTGACTACCAACTTAACCAAACTCACTCGTGAAAATGGTTTGCTTGAGAGGTGCTTAATTTCTACTGTGGCCGCCCTTACTTGTAAGAATGAATATTGTTTGGGTCTACTATGTGGTTTGCACCAAGACAACTCTATACTGTCTATGCCTACTACGTGGTCTCCACGGAGGCATGCTTGACATCTAGAATTATGGTCGTGGGAGGAATGGTCATAGGTATATCATCTCATACTGGGCCTTAAAAAGTCTCATATACATTTCTATAGGTTGGACGTCACGCACTCTACGGAGTCACCTTTTTGTCTTCCTAAGCTAGTAAACTAAAACATGACCCCTCTTGACCTCCTCACAATAACTCGAATCTAGCATCAACATATAGAGGGCATATTCCCTTTTAACACCCTAAGGCGTTAACCCAAAACATACATCAAGTTCTTAGTGGCGTTACATCATATCATAACCTATTAAACTATAGAATAAAAACCACAACTGCCTTGATACCAATCGTAACAACCCAGATCCACCGCTAGCAGATATTGTCCTCTTTGGGATTTCTCTTTCGAGCTTCCCCTCAAGGCTTTAAAACGTGTTTGCTAGGGGAAGGTTTCCACCCCTTATAAATGGTGGTTTGTTCTCCTCCCTAACCAATGTGGGACATTAAAAAAAAAAAAAAAAAAAAAAACTCCAAGATCGTATATAGGATAGGAGAAAATTAATTATTTTTAAGTACGAGTTTGTAGTTGTTGGATGGGTTTACCAACAACCACCTTTGGATGATAAGTAGGCTACCACTCATTGTGCCAACTTGATAGAGAGAAATCGTTAAGGTTGCACGTTAACTTCATATACCGATTACCACTGCGTAGGTTAAGCTAGCTATCGAAGATAAACACAACAAGAATAATACCCCTCGAGCCCAGTGCTAAGTTTGTGGTCTTTTTCTAGATCAAGGCTAAGATAAGAGTCTACAAATAGATAAGAGCCTACAAATAGGTTGGTTTCATAGTATATTTGTATATTCACCCCTTTTCCTTTTTTACGTTTAGGTCTCACAAGCTGTTGGTTGAGGTGGAGTAGCGTCTAAGAGCTGTACAGTCACGGAGGGGGTTGTTCTAGAGCATCAGTTCATTTTTGTATTTGAGTCTTTCATTTTTTTTTCTACGGTAAACTATATCTCCAACCAATTTTTCCATGTTTCTTTTTGGATATAACTTTTTATTTAATTTTAGTGTTAGCTTGTATTTATTTCAATTAAAGTTTTATCAAAATTTTATCTTTTATTTTATTTTACTTTTTTTTTATTTTTTTTTTCCTTTTGTCTTCGTCTTTTGTGTAGGGTCCAACATTCGAAGCCTCGAAAATCGGATCATGACATCAAAAAAGACCGTGAAGCTACAATATATCAAGTGAAACTTTTAATAAGATATATGAAAGTTGTAGGATTTTTTTTTGTTTCTTGTT
>NW_019272066.1:38413-132588 GCF_002738345.1 Cucurbita maxima
CGGATCCGAGAGTTGGGGAAGTTGAGAAATCAAAACGAATCCACATCCTTATACACTTAGACAGACTAGTGACATCATGAGGTTAGAAAGTACATTAAATCAAGCCACAACGGTCCAGACACCATAAAAAATGCAATGAGAATCGAGGGGAGAGAAATGGAGCAAAAATCACAAAGAGTATGGTATTTGATGACACGTGCTCGTGGTTTTGCACGTGTCATAGATCATATATGTATGACGTTATGAAATAGTACGAAAATACTATGCAATGTGATTGTTATGTTGTATTTGATAAATTAATATGCTTTATGATGTGATATGCTATGATCTGATTGGTTGAAAACGTTCTTGGGATATATTATGTGACTGTTATGATATATGATATGATATGTGCACGATATGGATTGTTGTGTCTAAAAGCATAAAAACAATATAATATGAGTTATATGTTTGATGAATGATATGATTAACATGAGAAATGACAACTAGCATGAAATACAACCCCGGCATACGCATGAATAATGATAAATGATATGATAAAAGTTATGAGATATGATATGAAAAATGTTATGATAGGAAGAAGACGCTAGTGGAGTTGTATTAAGGATAATTAAAATGGAAAGATATTGGGACCTCATGCTTATTGTGTGCTCATGCATCGGAGGTAACCCTATTCCTTTACAGTAGTCCAGATGTGTATGCTAATAGGTAGGGGAATGATCATTATGTTTGACATCATGTAGTCGGGACGGTCGCCACTCCTAACGGGTGTCTAGCATCAACAACTCCTAAAGAATGCTTGTCTGACTATAAATGAGCCCAGGAGGTGTGCGAATCAACTAGTTGGTCCATACTCACACATGTGGGCCGTGTGTAGAGAAATTAATTACACATCCAAGTTGTCCGTTAGGATAGCCACTGTAGAAAAATAAACTATTATGATAGGTTCCATGCAAGTAACTACGTGTCTTTGTATTTTAACCCCAATAGGGGGTCGCTTACTGAGTATTTCTTAAAATACTAAACCCAAGTGCTACTCTATTTTATTTTTCAGGTAAAGCAAAGGCGCTTCTCTAAGATCGCAATCATGAGACCATGACAGATGCTTGGATAGTTTCGTATTTAATTTTTAGTAAACCATAGGTTAGTATAGGTTAATTGCATTTCCATTTAGTAGCATATAGATTAGTTTAGGACATTTCAGGATTGTTTTTCATTTTATTTCTATTTGTATTAGTTTATTCAAAAGTATTTTCCAATCCAAAAATAAATCTTCGGAGCGAGATTTAAGAATTAAAATGAAACTTTACCAAATTAACGTAAGTAGAGATTTGAAAACAAGACTTGCTAGTTCAGATTTTTTGAATGGCGAACTTTTCTTCATGTGTCTGAAAGGTTGATGGATGTTATCATTGGCCTCCGAGTGCTTGATGGATGTTTATCGCCCCATTAAGTATACGTGTGACTGTATGCATGAATATCTATATATTAACTTCAAGTTATTAAATATGTTATTCTCTCTATAGAGAGTAGGTAGATAAAACAAATCAAGACTAGGGTGAGGTATCAGTTTGGCCAGACGGTAGCCTAGGATGGAATGTCTCTAGTAATCCGAGCGAGTAGAAATTTACAAGACAACTAGAGGTGTGGCCCTAGTTCTCTTGACTGATTAAAAAACACAGGGACTCAAATTTGAGAAACTTGGAGACCTTAATCCATGTCAACATAGTTTTGTTATGAACTCTATTTTTTATATAACTTAAAGATATTGTATATTATGTTTAAAATTATTTATTATTATTTTTTTTTATGTAAAAACGCTGCCGTCTTTTTATACTATCGAGTCAACTCTAGTGGCAATCTATGCGTCGTTCTAGCTCAAAAATGAAGTCATGAAAGTAATGGTACTAGAACCAAAGGTTTCTCTATGATCCATCTCTAGGTACGCCTTATCGAGACCAAGTAAGACTTAGGTCAAGTATTCCCAAGGTTTTAAGTTATTGGGTGCATGATGGTAGGGTTACTATTTATGATAAGATTTCTCATAACCTTAAGACCTTGGGGATAAGTAAGTAGGGAATAAAAAAGGTCCAAAAACTCCTTACCATATTTGGAATATTTTATTATTATTTTTCTTAAAAAAACTCCATAATTTTTAAAAATTTGTTCATCACTTTTAGTCCTTTTTTCCTTTTTGAGCTGAGAATTCTTTAGAAATTGAAAAAACAATCTTTTCAGTTACTTTTCTCTTTCCATTTCTTTGAAAAAGGCCTTTTAATTCCTTAAGATTACTTGGTAGGGTATAGGTGTGACTTGCTGAATACCCTTGTTTTTGCCTAATCCTTTAATTTCATCCATTTTAATCATTTGAGTCTTTCATGAGTGGCTTATTCTTGTTGAAACAACTTCCCTTCATTTTTGGGTGTTACTCCTACGATCCTCCTGTGTTTTGGAAATCTGAAACAAAATATGGGTCTGGAACGGTAGTCACATCCATGACTTCGTGAATTCATGGGAGAGGGAGGAAAGACAAAAGAAGGAAAAAGGGACCAAAAGTCGACGGCGAGGAGCTCTTGAGAAGAGAGATAAAAGTTTCGGTAAATTCACATACAGTCGTGTGGAGAAGAAAATATCCATTGGGTTGAGTCAGATTCTTGTAAACCGTGATTACAACCCCTAACTCAAATAAGACAAACCCAAGCCTCGACCCACGAATAGTGCGAAGCCCAGCAGCCACAAACAAATCCCTGAAGCCCACCTTTAACGCTCGGCCCACCTGTACCATCGATCGCTTGACCCACTAAACTAGAACTTCTTGACAAAATGGTTAATTTATGATGACGGTAGTGACTCTAGATAAGTAGAATTTCTTACACTATTCTTGTTTGAACGGAAGGATATGCTCCTTATATTAGAAATTTATTTTAGAGGGGCACAAATTAAGTTAAAAAAGACATGGATTAAGAGATAAAAAATTTGAACTTGCCACTTTTTTTTTTTTAACAAAAAAAATTAAAAATAATAACCGAGACTATATGAAGTTGTAATAAACCATAAAGCATTAAAGAATTCTTCACTTTTGAAATTAGAGTATTAAACTTCTAATTAAACATTCAAACTATAATTATTTTTTATAAATCGCAATAGAAGTTGAATATCGACAATGACTTTTTTTTCCGTTGTATATTATATTTTCAGTAGTTGAACTTTTTCTTTTTAAAAAACTATCAATTATGTAAATTTAGAGATATATATAAACGTACGTATATATATATATATATACTAAAGACGGTGCCCTTGAAAATTTGAAATCATAGCTCACCTTTATTTACCTAAATCATTGGCCATTCAACTTGAGTATTTTGATAAATACTCCGTAAGTCACCCTGCTATTGGGGTTAGATGCAAGCACATACAATCATGGGTGGGACCTATCATATCGGTCTGTATTTCTTAGCCAGCTATCCTAAGTTGCTCTATACACTGTCTACACGTACGAGTATGGACCCACCAGTCGGCTCGCACACCTCTTGGGTCCCTTTCTTGTTAGGCGAGCATTATCTGGGAGCTATTGATGTCGGACACCCGTTAGGAATAGCGACCTTCATAGCATTATAATAAATATAATGGTCGTTTCCTTGTATTGTAGTGTACACGTTCGTACCATCGTAAAAGATGAAGGGGTATCCCCCGATGCATGAACACACAATGATACCATGTGATGGTGTTAATACAAAAGGTTAGGCACTCTTAGAGCATCAATTATAGTAAATAACTAGCATGTTCATAATTATTAAAACTCAAGGTGTTTGAGTACTAATCTTTTGTAGTTCAAATTCTTTTTTACTCACGAACCGGTTTTAAACCACCATTAGTGTCTTCTCCACTATTCTCCGGCCTTAGAACGGGATTGTGGAATCCAGTGAGCGACTAAACTTAGGAAGGATTTAACATATATGAAGAGAGAGTTTGTGAGAGTTTTTCTCAAGGTATGTACCTTGATCACTCTATTTATAGAGTCATATTTTACTCAAATGTTTGGGATTATGTGGCAAGCATGGATGCTTGAGTTAACCAAATTTTGACACTAAAAATTCCACTCAAATTTGTGGGGTTTATTTGGCAAGCATGCAAGTTTGGTTAAACCAAATTTTGACTCCTCAAAATTCCACTAACATGGATTTTTCCATTAACTGAAGTCAACCTTTTGACTTTCATCATTTTAATTAAACAATTAATTTGAATAATAAATTTCAAATAGTTAATATTAATTCAAATGCCAATTCCAATCAATTTCGACACATATTTGATTAAAATATTTAAATCTTATTTAAATATCTTCGATTCTCTCTTTTTGTTTAATTCGTAAATAAAACAAAAATGTTGTTAAATATATTGTATATATGTAGCGCATATTTTCTAATTTGAATTTGAACACTTCGAACTCACTCGTCTTGCTGTTCTATGGTTTAGTCTGATATGAGCTAGCAGAGGGACCTAATGGACCTATAGATCATGGGCTCTAACGATCCAAGATTAACCGGTTGAACTCATTAATCTTGTTAACTACTAAAACACTCTACTATAGCCTAGTAGTTGCACTCCCCTCACTATAGATTTATTTCTATACATTTGATATAACCATGATTAGTAAGTCGATCCTTCACAGGTTGTTCGTAACTAGAGCTGGGTCAATTTATCGTTTTACCCATAAAGTTAATTCTTGTTCCTTAAGTCCCACTGATCCTCTAATGAACAATTGATTTGTGGTCCAACCACCAAATTGAATCCCTCTCGGGCCAATGAGAGGGTAGGGCCCCCTTGTTCAAGACCTGGAGTCAGTACTCAACCTCTCTACTATCCCTAAAAGCGGGTAGGAGTGAATTCTATCTTGCACCCTATGTCCCCAGCTATTCACTCAGTCTTACCCTTGAAATGGGAGGCTTATTGAGTTGAACTCGGGCCACTCTCACCCATGCAAATCTATGGATAATTTTGAATAAATAGGAGTTCATAGTTAGCTCAGAATTAAGGTCAAGTTACCCAGATCATCGAGTGAAAAAAATCAGTCTCAACAGTAAACAATATTATAAAGTGAGAGTGGTTTTCTTCATGGTTCGATCTTATGCAATACTCATTGCATAGGACGCCCCCACTCGCATGTCTCCATGATAACTCTGTAAAAGTAGAGTCATATCAAGTCTTTTTGTAGTTAATATTGCACTCCTATTCACCATTCATTTATTACCCCATTTATTATATTTAGTGAGCATGAAATCATTTATTGTGGTCCAACATGAAAAAAAATATGATTTGGCATAAATCGATCTTGATTGTACATTTAATTGAGTTATGTGGTAAAATTTCAGATATTTATGCTAAACCATGAGGGAGTAGCAAATCTAGAAATAAATGGGGATAACATGGAAATTTTAAATCTACATCAACAGTCCAAGTGGGTCATTTATTACCCAATGAGGAACATCCTATGTGGACAACTTACGCCCTAAGGGGAACTCATGCTCAATATAAAAGGAAAAAAACACCAACAGGAGGGTAGCCACACTTTGGGGACAAAAATCGAATTACACAGCAGCAGCCTCTGCTGCAGTGAACTGCTATGAAACCAGAGAAGAAGAAGAAAACCCTAATCCAGCAACTGTTGACAGCAGAAGGAAAAGGAGACCAATAAGGATTGATTAGGGCAAAGAGGTGGACGTGAGAGCTCAAGAGGAGGAAACTTCCATTGACGAACGACAACAAACCGGGATAACTCTCTATTTCCTTATTCTTTTTCTTATTCCATCAACTTTACATGATGAAGATGCAAATTCCTCTGTTTAATTCAGTTTGTATGGAGAGTTAAACTTTATAGGGGAGGCGAGAGAGTTTTATATAGTTTAAGTATGTTGACGGTGATTTTAGTTTATTAAAGAGTTGTTGTTAATGATTTACATGTGTGTTTAATTAGCTACTTTACAACATACATAGTTGTTTTCTTATTAAGGAGAAGAGAGGGAGCAATGAAATCCTCTTTAATGCTCTAGTTCCATAGCAAGGAGACTGGAAGGGTAATAGAAGGGTTAGAAATAATTCTTCTTTTAAGAGTCTTGTTAATAGAAATTAGAACTATTATGGAAATAATCACCATTCATGACCCTCGGAATTGGGCTTGGGAATCTATTAAAAGGAACTAAAATCTACCACAAAACTCAACAACTTAACTATTTAATCTCTCTTAGCGGAACCTTCCTCATTATAGTTGATTTTCTCATCATTTTCTATTTTTCGACAGCAGTGACACTCTGTTTTGGTTTTGTTTATGTAGTTAAAATCACCCACACCCATTTGAATGTTACCCAAAAACTCATTTAATTTCCAGCAAATAAAATTAACCAAAAGAGAGGTTCCCTGTGGAATCGATAATTTACTTATTACTTGCTACTTGTGATGGTGTATACATGCACTTTTTCTTGTGAATTTTACATCATTTTATTATATACATCCATAAGCGATCTCTCCATATGTACAATTTAGTGATCACATTGTTTATATCATATACAAAAGTAAGTCGCATCCATAGTATCCCTAGGATCGAAGGCACCCCTCTCTTTTAAGAGGATTCACGGCATGTCAAGCCCTGGTAAGGTTCTTCTCTTTGCATCGAATTAAACCACATGCTCCACCGCTTGTGCGGGCCCCCGTCAATTCCTTTGAGTTTTATTCTTGCGAACGTACTCCCCAGGCGGGATACTTAACGCATTAGCTACAGCACTGCACGGGTCGATACGCACAGCGTCTAGTATCCATCGTTTACGGCTAGGACTACTAGGTCAGGTACTCAGTCTTATCCCTGTACTATAGATCATTTTTACTATATACTTTAACTTGATCCACTCTTATGTCTTTACCTATAGTTCAAGTAATCATACAATAGCCAGAGTATTCTTAGTTTATAGGATTTGGATTAATGATCGTAAAATTCACTTTATTCAATAACAATCTTTACTGAATAAACATCAATAATAACTTTATTGAAAATAGAATATATTTTTATTTACAAACTATTAGTTTCAAGACATAAAACCCAACAACATGAGGTCCCTTAACATTTTTCCTTTCAATAGGCTCTATAAGAACCTCTCTAGCATTTTCCTTTATATCATATCATTCTATCATAACTTTTCATGTGTATATATCGGGTTTGTTCATTATTTCAATTCATCACGTTACTTGTCAATCATATCATATCATATATTTCATGATGTCAAACATATGTCATATCATAAATATCATACAACATTGTATAGAATCACCCAATCACAGAAGAACATCATCATACATCGTACATCATCATCATACAATATAGTCACACATCATAAATATAAAGAATAAATGACACATGTAGGGGCCACTAGGCACGTGTCGTCGTCATACATTAAACAAGTCATTAAACCTATCCGATAGTAAGACCACTTACTTGGTTGGCCTTAACGCCGACGTTCTCCATAAATTCGAGTACGTTTGCTTTTCATCCCTCGAAATTTCTTTTGGCATTATTAGTTGTCGTTTCCTATTAGAATGTCCATCTTGTTTTGTTAGAAACTACAATTTCTTACCTTTGTTTAACATAAATCGAGAAAGTGAACCTTATACTGAATTTAATTTCCATAAACAAGTTCAATTTTAGCTTTAGGAAAGTTAGAACAGTAAAAATTCGGCAAAATACCCTTTAGCAAGCCGAAAAGCTAGTTTCTGAGCCGCAAAGCCGAGCCTAGACATTTGAACTGCATAAGCCGAAGAAGTTTCTGGCTGCAGGAGCGACATGTGGCGCCATAAGGTATGAACACGTGTTTTCCGGCGATCGTGTTTTTTTTTTTTTTGGCCTTTAAAAATTCTATTTTTGTTTCATTCTCGAGAATGGTGTATAACTTCCAAATTTATTTCACTTTTGTGCTTGAAAGTTTTTTAAAAAATCTAGACTTTGATATTAAGGTTGACGTAATATTTTATTCTTCAATAACAACTTTTATATTTTATTGAGATGTACTCATTTATATATTAAATGTTTCCATATATTTTAGAACTTAAATGATTAACGACATTTTGTAACAATAGTACTAGGCAAGCACACAACTTAAGTAGAAAAGAAAAGATTTGATGTGAAGTAAGGCAAAGGCGATGGATTTGTCTAAGGACTCCATGGATGAATGAGCTCGAATACCTTTGTTTTGCTATTATATAAAGAAAAACCCTTCTCATCTGCACGCCAAATGCAGTGGGAATAGTTGCATCGTTCTTCAAGCCAAATTCCCTTCTCTGGCCAAAAAACCTCGAACGAAAACTTCCCATAATTGCTGTTATAGTTGCACCAAAACAATGTTGTCTGCAAAACATTCTCTTTCAATTCCTAAATGTATTCTTGTTTGAACGGATGAATATGCTTCCCTATATCTGAAAGTTATGTCTGGGCACAAATTCAATTGAAAAAATGAAAAAAAAAATTAGAACTATAAGAGCCTATATAATTACATAGTCATACGTTGTGCGTAATTCAACTAGTTGAGACCATATAAGAATCCATGAAGAGGTTAAGTATCATTCAACCTCTAACCCCACATATTTATTAACAAAAAAATAAAAAATAAATAACCCCAACCTAAAAGAATTTGTAATTAAATCCTTGAAATTGAGATAAAAAATAAACATCCATCTAGATTCTTTTTTTTATGTGGGATATTATACTTTTAAAATTTGTGGAGTTTTGAAATTTCACCACAATGGTTAAATAAAAATTAAAAAAAAAAAAAACTCTCAAATCTATAAATTTAGATATACATAAAACAATATGGTCTCGTTGAATATTTGTCATAGTGCAACATCCTTATTTACCTAAATCGTTGTTTTTCGATTTGCAATGGGCCAGTAAAGGTACGTCTTGATAATTAAGAATCGTCGCTATCCATTGAGAATGTGGATATTGCATTGCAAAACAAGTGAAAACATTAGAAGTTGATGCAAAAGTAAACAACAAAATCATATTGAAATTATTCATAGTCTTCATTTTTTATCAACTTACAATTTGTCTTTGTTTCATTTGGATTGTTTTGAACCCCATATACATATATATTAACAACTTTTAAAGATAGAATTTTATGTAAAAATCTATTAAAAGAAAAACTACAAAAAAGAAAAAAAAAAAAAAGATATTTAAGAGGATTTGTTTGATAGAAGCTTTATTTAGCAAGGAATTACCCACGTCCCCAAACTTAGGTTACCCTTTTTTCTCTCTCCCAACGGCCAATCATATACTTTTCCTAACTCTATTGGGATTCTCTTCTCATGTTTCTTCATTTTAGTGCTTCAATTTTTTTTAATAAAATGGAGACGTGTATATTCATTTTGAACTCTAACATTTTATTGTTCGATAACAACTTGGATTGTGAATGTTTGATTAATCCACCACACCTAAATGGTGTGAAAGTTATCTTATTTATAATCAAATAAATTACAAGGATATGGAAATACTAATAAATGGAAATAACAATAAATGGAAAGATACCTATGATAATAAAGCAAATATTAGATATTTGTCTTATAATAAAATATCAAATATAATATATATGGTAAACTATAATTTATTACTAAATGTCCTTAACACCCCACCGCAAGCTAAGCGTCGGATTTAAACGAACGTGAAACTTGAATCTGAAAAATTCAAAGAGGTTGAGAAACACTTTTCTTGAAGAAGTCAACAACCTGATTCAGAGGAGGCGTAGAGAAACACTTTCTTGGCCATCGAAAATTGCAGAGAAATCGCCTCTTAGCGGCAATGCTGCCTTGGCTTCGGCGAGAATATGTCTAACCCATGAAGAGGGATTGTCGCTTAGCGACGATGCTGCCTTGGCTCTGGTGAGAATATTTCTAACCCCAAGAAGTAGAAGGGGAAACCTAGAGCAAGGGACAAAGACAATGTTGAAGCCGGAAGAGTCGCCACATTGGGCGAAGGAGCCAATTTTGGCGAGAAGGGCAGTCGGAAGAGTTGCCTCATCAGGCGAAGAAGCCAATTTTGGCAGGAAGGGCGGCGGCAACTTGGTTGGCGAATAGGCCAGTGCGGCACCCAGATTCCGAAGATAAATCTCTGCAAAAGGTTGATAGGTTTAGGTTAGGGTTTATGTGAAGGATGAAGGTTGATTGGGAAGAAAATGAGAGAGACTATATTGGCCAAGGGGAAAACCGATTGGGTTGGAAAAGAGGTTGATTGGGAAGAAAATGAGAGAGACTATATTGGCCAAGGGGAAAACCGATTGGGTTGGAAAAGATAAGGTTGTATGTACAGAGTATGACGAAAGGTGATTTGGAGGTCAATAGGGTGGAGCCAGAGTAATCAATCGACTCCGCCTGCGGCAGCCATGAAGACTGCCCCTGCGGCGTCAAAGCCAACAAGGGTGGTGGAGAAGAAGATTAGAGGATTCAAAAGCCATTGAAAAGAAAGGATCGGGGTTGTTAAACCGAGAGGGCTCTGATACCATGTGAATGTTTGATTAATCCACCACACCTAAATGGTGTGAAAGTTATCTTATTTATAATCAAATAAATTACAAGGATATGGAAATAGTAATAAATGGAAATAACAATAAATGGAAAGATACCTATGATAATAAAGCAAATATTAGATATTTGCCTTATAATAAAATATCAAATATAATATATATGGTAAACTATAATTTATTACTAAATATCCCATGGATATTTCATTACCATACATGCACTATTTAGTTAAAAGTCTCGGTATAATTGAGAACTCAAACGTTTAACTGACTTGCTTTTATTAGATAAGTATTGTAAAAAGTACACAACTTCTAAAGAAACGAAAAGATATCATGTGGAGTGAAGGTTATGGTTCGGTCTAAGAACTCCATGAATGAATGAGATCGAATAACTTTGTTTTACTATTATAAAAAGCAAAACCCTTCTCATCAACATCCCAAATGCAGAGCCAACAATTGTATTCTTCTTGAAGCCAAACTTCATTATCTGGCGAAAACATCTTGAACAAAGATGTGCAAGGTTGCTACTAAACTTGCACCAAAACATTGTAGTCTACAAAAAAAACTCAACATGGAATTTAAACTGTATTTGTAACGTTAAAAAAATAAAAAATAAAAAATAAAGTTGCCTAAAAGGCTCGTGAAATCCTCTCGGAAAAAACCCAGACCTCTCCTCCTTGTTTCTCTTAGTAGTTTCAGAGAGAAATCTTTGGCCAATTGGTACTCCATGTTCGAGATTTAACATTTTCCTCTCCTAATTCTTCTTCTTAAAACCCTAGTTCTTTCTCTTTTTCTCATTTTTTTTTCTCTTTTCCTTGCATGTCTATCCAGGCTCACTCAAAGTAGTTTGTAGGGGAAAAATTACCTTTTCCCGGTTGAGTTTGACCCAAATTTTCTATTTAATTATTCTTTTCTATGTTCTTTGAGGTGTCCCAAGTATTTTTTTTCTTTTGCACCCGTTTGAAAATTACGCTCTAACCCTTCAAAAAAAAAAAAAAAAAAAACAAAAAAACTCTAAGATCCTACATAGGATAGGAGAAAATTAATTATTTTTAAGTAGGAGTTTGTAGTTGTTTGATGGGTTAACCAACTACCACCTTTGGATGATGAGTATACTAGCACTCACTGTGCCATTTGATAGAGAGAAATCGTTAAGGTTGCACGTTAACTTCAGACATCGGTTACCGCTGCATAGGTTAAGCTAACTACCTAAGACTATACACAACAAGAATAATACCCCGGGAGCCCAGTGTTAAGTTTGTGGTCTTTTTCTAGATCAAGGCTAAGATAAGAGCCTACCAATAAGTTAGTTTCATAATATATTTGTATATTCACCCCTTTTCCATTTTTATGTTTAGGTCTCGCAAGCTGTTGGTTGAGGTGGAAGAGGGTCTAAGAGCTGTACAGTCACGGAGGATGACTTGTTTCAGAACATAAGTTCATTTTTGTGGGTAGGCTCACTCACTCCTTCGCGTCGACGCCGTGATGATGGGTGTCGAGTTGTCATTGAGCTACAACGACGAGTGTGCCTTTAAATCCTGTTGAGTCGGTGTTGTACAACAAGTGCGGGAAAACATTGAGTAGCGACGAAAGGAGCTCTCAGAGATTCGCTTTAAGGACGGTGAATCCGTCAATAATTTTTTAATGCGGATCACGGGGCTGGCCAACAACATCACCACTCTTGGTGGCAGCAGCGAGACAGAAATTGTGAAGAAGATGCTGCAGGTCGTCCCCCTCAGGTCGTCATCGACAGGAGGTTCATCTTCGGCTATTTATATGGATTTGCATAAAGTAGGGACGCAAACTTCTGACTGAGTCAGTACCCTCAAAGTTTCGCTTTAAGGTCGAGCTTGCTGCGAAAGGAGCTTTCGGATATCCGCTTTAAGGACGGTGAATCCGTCGATGATTTTTTAATGCGGATCACGGGGCTCGCCAACAACATCACCACTCTTGGTGGCAGCAGCGAGACAGAAATTGTGAAGAAGATGTTGCAGGTCGTCCCCCTCAGGTCGTCCCCGATCATCGACAGGAGGTTCATCTTCGGCTATTTATATGGATGTGCATAAAGAAGGGACGCAAACTTCTGACTGAGTCGGTACCATCCTGCAGGCATTTTCGAGTGGATGCATACACACACACTTCGGTCGATCAACCCTTTACCTCGTTGTAGGGCCTTTAAATCCCGTCGAGTCGGTGTTGTACAGCGAGTGTGGGAAAACATTGAGTAGATGCGAAAGGAGCTCTTAGAGATTTGCTTTAAGGTCGGTCTCGCTGCGAAAGGAGCTCTCGGAGATCGGCTTTAAGGACGGTGAATTCGTCAATGATTTTTTAATGTGGATCACGGGGCTCGCCAACAACATCACCACTCTTGGTGGCAGCATCAGCAAGACAAAAATTGTGAAGAAGATGTTGCAGGTCGTCCCCGATCATCGACAGGAGGTTCATCTTCGGCTATTTATATGGATGTGCATAAAGAAGGGACGCAAACTTTTGACTGAGTCAGTACCATCCTGCAGGCATTTTCGAGTGGATGCATACACACACACTTCGGTCGATCAATTCTTTACCTTGTTTACTGTGTAAGAATAACTCACCAGAATCAGCCTCCAGTTTACCTCCTGAAATAAGGGAGGGAATAGAGGTGAGGGAGTGAGAGTGAAATCTAGTTCGTGAAGTAGAGCATCCCCCAGTTTACCTCCTAAAATAAGGGAGGGAATAGAGGTGAGGGAGTGAAATTTGGTTCGTGAAGTAGTGATTGAGTTTACTGAGTGAAAGAGAAAGAATAAGGAACAATCACTGAAGGTAATAAAGGGAAAGGAGAAGAGAAAGAATGAAGGCAATAGTGGGTTGGTCAGGAGTGAAAGCAAGCCAGTTCCGTAAACTCTCTCTCTCTCATGAATCTTTCGTCTTTCCTCTCCCTTCCGGTCGATCACTTCGTTCCTCTCTTGTCAGCTAACTCCTGAATTTCTTCTTTTACTGTAAATAAAGGTTAACTTTACCTCTTTTCTTGCTTGAGTCTTTCAAACACTGTCATCTAACTCCTTCATTTCTTCTTGTTTCGTCTCCCTATCACTGTAAAGGAATAGAATATCTTATTCGGATTCTTTCTCGTCAGGTTCAGGGGAAGGTTTTCTCTTGAGTCTTTCCTCTCCTTTCCTATATTATTGATGGATAGGCTGGCTGCACTCATTTTGAGGTAAGAACAGTTTCTTTTGATTCAATTGCAAGAAAACAACCTCTTTTTAGAGTTTGATACGAAGACTAAGCCAAACAGTCTATTTATACATACGGATTCCTCAAAAATTAAAAAAAAGACTATCATCATATATGACAGAAGCATCACCATCACTCTGTCTGTAGGCTGTTGGATGCTCTTCTTCCTGGCAACAAGATCAGATCAAGAATAGCCAACTAGGAAAGCAAAGTCAGACTAGTGCCACACCCAAGGCACCAAGACTGCTTATTCTGCTAAAATAGTAAAGAGACAAGACTTCTTATGCCAGAAAAGAAAGTCAAGTGCTAACATGCAGCTCCCATTCCTACACCAAGAGAAAGCCTAAGAGAAGACCATGCTACCAGTCCTAGTTGGCACCGAAGCGAAGGGAAATTGAACATGAGGAATGAAAGAAGAACTTAGTCGTATTCAATGCGGGACGACCCAGCCTCCCAGATCCGCATCAGCGAGTGGTGTGATGACGACCAACTTGATTGAAAATAACGATTTGAATGTAATTGCCTCGAGAAAAGAGAGAACAAGCGGAACAGCTTTATCTATTATATGAGAGGACGGCTGCCACTTCCGTATTGCCATTTATTTAGACAATCCCTGATTCTTACTAGACTAGATAGGGGTCAAGAGATTCTGATTAGTGTCAAATAGCCCTAGCCTCATTCACTCCCGGTGAAATAGCAGCTACGCCCCTTGGTTCCGAGCGTTTGAACGATTCCCAGTCTCTTTAGTTCTTTATGTATGGCAGCTAGTCTAGATCGATTCCTAATAGGATTGGAAAATCTTTCTTTGTTAAGACATAGAAGAGATTGGAAATTCTAGAGAAAAGCAAGGTTTGTAACCCCCTAACCCAGACCAAGATGGAGGAAATGGAGGGGAGATCAATGAAGCTAGGTGGAGAGAAGCACAGGTCGAAACAATTACTCGTTTGAATCAAGTTATTAGTACATTGACAGACCGGATGGAGCGAATTGAAATAGCCTTAGGTAATCTTCAAGGGAGGGAAGTACTCTTTAATGAGGAGTTGAAAATGAAGAAGATGACAATGTCACCCTTTTAGCGGGACATAGTCCTAGGGGAGGGAGAGATGTCGGTCGAGGGAGAGGAAGAGTCAGAAGAAGGGGTAGAGAAATTTTAGTACCAAAAAGAATTTAGAGGGAGTACCAGTATGAGAGAGAAAAAGAAAAAGGAGTCGGGGGAGTAAAGCTAAAAATTCCAACTTTCTATGGGAAATCTGATCCAGAGGAGTATTTGCAATATGAGAGCAAAATTGAGCATGTCTTCGATTGCAACAATTTCAGTGAAGAAAGAAAGTTGATGCTTGCTGTGTCTGAATTTTGTGATTATGCCATTATATGGTGGACATCCTTAAAATCAAAGTGGAGGAGAAATTATGAAGAACCAATTGAAACGTAGGATGAATTGAAGACATTAATGAGATAAAGGTACATTTCTAAGCATTATTCTCGAGTACTCAAGCAAAAACTCTATACTTTACAACAGGGATCCAAAAGTGTTGAAAAATATTATAAAGAAATGGAGACCCTTATGAATAGAGCATGTATTGATGAAGATGAGGAAGATACAGTGGCTAGATTTCTTGGTGGGTTAAACCGACAACTTGCTCATCAAGTGGATAGGCAAGTGTACTTTGATATGCAAGAATTGTTACACCTTGCTGTCAAAATCGAAGGGCAACTAGCTTGAGAGAAGGAGAACTCCAAGAGGTATGGTATTTCAAAGTCTACTACTTTCAACACTTTGGAAAAAGAATGCAAATATTGAAAAGATAGATTTCAAAGTTGGAGGCAAGTATGATCTTGACAAAAAGAACAAAGCTGAGATCTCCAAGGGTAAAAAGAAAACGGAGGAATATAAAGAGATTCGAGAAAGAAATAGAGACATCAAATGTTGGAAATCTCAAGGAATTGGTCATCTTAGTCGTGATTGTCCTAACAAGAGAGTCATGATCATCAAGAATGGACAAGTTGTCACAGATAGTGAGGAAAGTGACCATGATGAGCTAGTTGAAGAGGAAATCCAGGAGCATGAGGAGGAACTAGAAGATGGGAGTCGTTTGGTACTTGTAACCAGAAGACTTCTTAAAAGTCAAGTTACAGAGAATGATGTTGATGATCAAAGAGACAACCTATTTCACACAAGTTGTTTAGTTAAGGGGACTCCTTGTAGTCTTGTAATTGATAGTGGAAGTTGCATCAATGTCATAAGTACAATGCTGATTAAAAGGTTGCTAATTCCAACCCAACACCATCCTAAACCTTACAAGCTTCAATGGCTCAATGACAGTGGAACAATGAAGGTAACTTCTCAAGCTTTAATATCTTTTACTTTAGGAAAAGATAAAGAAAGTCTTTGTGACGTTTTACCAATGCATGTTGGAGACATATTGCTTGGCCGACCATGGCAATTTTACAGGAGGATTATGTATGATGACTATTTGAATAGGTATTCTTTTGTAAAAGATGGTAGAAAAACCACTCTTGTGCCTTTGAGTTCTACAAATGTATTTGTTGATCAATTAAAGTTGGAGAAAAAAAGAAAGAGTTTGAGGAAAAAGAGTTGAGTGAAAAAATAGAGAAAAGAGTCAACGAGAAAACCATAGTGAAAAAAAAAATTGTAGAAAAAGGAAAGAATGTGAGTTGTTTGGCTAGAGTTGGAGAGGTTAGAAGGGCAATGTTCTCACAAAAAATCATCTTTGTACTTGTATACAAGGAAGGATGTTTGGTCTCTAATGATAATAATTTGTCTTTGCCTAGTATGTTTCAATCTCTTTTACAGGAATTTGATGACGTATTCCAAGATGAAGTCCCTAAAGGACTACCTCCAATTACAGGTATTGAACATAAAATAGACTTCATTCCAGCGACGATAATTCCAAATAAGCCAGCTTATAGAGCCAACCCAACTGAGACTAAAGAAATTTGAAGACAAGTAGAGGAGCTTATGGAGAAGGGCTATATATGAGAGAGTTTGAGTCCATGTTCTGTACCAATCTTATTGGTGCCGAAGAAAGATGGAACGTGGCGCATGTGTGTGGATTGTAGAGTCATCAACAAAATCACGGTGTGGCAAGACTACTTATGGCCTAGAGAATTTGTGATCTACTCTGATCATGAAAGCTTGAAGTATCTTAAGGGTCAAAGCAAACTGAACCGTAGGCATGCAAAGTGGGTGGAGTTTATTGAAACATTTCCGTATGTCATCAAATATAAGCAAGGTAAGGATAATGTGGTAGCTGATGCATTATCTAGAAGGTACAATTTTTTTACTTCTCTCTGTGCAAAAATTCTTGGATTTGAGCATATTAAAGAATTATATCGAGATGACCACGACTTTGGAATTATTTATGCATCTTGTCTTACAAAAACAGCTGTAGATGATTATTATGTGTTTCATGAATTCTTATTTAAGAAAAGTAAGGTTTGTATTCCTAAATGCTCTATCCAAGATTTGCTTGTTAAAGAAGCACATGGTGGTGGCTTAATGGAACATTTTGGGATTAATAAAACTTATAATATGTTGCATGAACACTTCTTTTGGCCGAAAATGAAGCATGATGTTTATAAATTTTGTAGTCGATGCTTTAAATGCAAAGAAGCTAAATCTAGGTCACAACCAAATGGATTGTAAACTCCTTTGAATGTACCTAATGAACCTTGGACTAATATATCTATGGATTTTGTTCTTGGTTTACCACACACTAAAAAGGGTAAAGATAGTATTTTTGTTGTGGTAGACAGATTTAGTAAGATGGCTCATTTTATTGCATGTAACAAGACGGACAATGTAAAACATGTTGCTGACTTATTTTTTTAGGGAAGTAGTAAAATTACATGGAATCCCTAGAATAATTGTTAGTGATAGGGATGCTAAATTTCTAAGTCAATTTTGGAAAGTATTGTGGGGTAAATTGGGTATCAAATTGTTGTTTTCAACTACATGTCATCCTCAGACGGATGGACAAACTGAGGTGATTAATAGAATATTAGGAGCATTGCTTAGGGCTATTATTTCTAAGAATATTAAGTCTTGGGATGAATGTTTTCCATTTGTAGAGTTTGCATATAATTGAAAATTCATAGTACAACTCATTGTTCTCCTTTTGAAGTTGTTTATGGATTTAATCCACTTACACCTCTTGATTTGCTTCCTATTCTTTCTAATATGTTTATGAGTGATGCAGCCACAAGTAAGGCAGACTTGATCAAAACATTGCACAAGGAGGTGAAGGAGAGAATTGAGACCCAAAATTTCAAAGTTGCTTCAAGGATTAACAAAGGACGGAAGGAAATCATTTTTAAACCTGGTGACTGGGTTTGGATACATTTTCGCAAGGAGCGATTCCCATCTCAACGGAAGACAAAGTTACATCCAAGAGGGAATGGCCCTTATCAAGTCCTTGAAATAATTAATAACAATGCATATAAAATTGATCTTCCCGGAGACTTTTCAATACATTCTACTTTCAATGTTGTTGACTTAAGTTCTTTTGATGTAGGTGATGATTTTTCAATACATTCTACTTTCAATGTTGTTGACTTAAGTTCTTTTGATGTAGGTGATGATTTTTGACTTTTCAATACATTCTACTTTCAATGTTGTTGACTTAAGTTCTTTTGATGTAGGTGATGATTTTTCAGTACATTCTACTTTCAATGTTGGAATCCTTTTGAAGAGGGGGAAGATATAAGAATCATGGTGTTCCAAATGTTCCAACTGAACCTATGTTGTTGACTTAAGTTCTTTTGATGTAGGTGATGATTTTTCAGTACATTCTACTTTCAATGTTGGAATCCTTTTGAAGAGGGGGAAGATATAAGAATCATGGTGTTCCAAATGTTCCAACTGAACCTATGTTGTTGACTTAAGTTCTTTTGATGTAGGTGATGATTTTTCAGTACATTCTACTTTCAATGTTGGAATCCTTTTGAAGAGGGGGAAGATATAAGAATCATGGTGTTCCAAATGTTCCAACTGAACCTATTACACGATCCAAGGCGAAGAAGATTCAACAAACATTCATTCTTCATCTACAAAATCATTCTTCATCTACAAAATTTGATCGGTTCGGTTCAACCATCATTTGTAGAATTAGAAGCTGATACAATTGACGAAGGACAATTGAATATTTTCACGGTTGAAGTTGGAAAACATTAAAAAAATGTCAACAACAAGGTTTGAACCTACACGAGTGAAGCCTAATAAATTTCTAGTTTATTTCTTTAGCCACCCAAACGTATTCACATGACTAGATACTTAAGCACAATAATCTAGCATACAATGTATCATATCATAAACAAGTCATAACGTAAACACTTCATAGTCATATCGTCACAAGAACGTATCCTAACGCTATCGTTCTATCAATCTATCACAAACCTATCCCTTTCTACCCATAACCTAACCGTATTCTTTCATTAATCTCTCTTATCCATAGCACTCCGGTATGTAACCTAACCTTAACGTTTTATGAACGTATCTTACTCCTATCGTTACATTTCGTTTTGTGAATCCTTCTCGTATCCTATCTCAAACATATCCTTGAGCACATCGTACCATAATTATTATCATACAATCCACATGTTATAACATAACATAACATATACGAAGCATATCGATCCACAGATAATTCACACATCAATATATATGACACGTGCAGAACCACAGGGCATGTGTCAACATCAAATATAACCATGCCGATAGTAAAGTCACTTACCTGGCTCACTTAATTGTAACCTAAAGCAAATAAAAAGTCTTAAAATACATTAATGAAATACAATAACTCTAAATTACTCTAACATGTAATCCACCCAGAATTTATAACATGAAACTTCATTCTTCTTCAATGTGCCATGAACTGAAATATCTTTTGATAATTTCAACAATATTTTCTTCACATCTTCATTGAAGCCTATTGTATGATTGATGTCTCTTGGTTCATATCATTCTCCACTTCTTCAAGAGGATTCGTCCTCGAATCTATTTGTGAAACTTTGCTGCAAAAAATAAGATATGGAAATACGAAGGACCTCACAACACTCTCTCATGAGTATACACTCAAGGAATTTTTAGGCCACTCTTTTTACACTCATTTACATAAATGAAGCTATCATATTCTCACCTCTCAAAATTTTAAATAGAGCAAAGATTGAACGACGTTCGTCTCTTTGGGATATCCTACGAATAGGCATAATTTTGAACGACGTTCTAATTTCTTAGGATTTTGCACCAACACATGTGCTAGGCATCCCCAAATTCTAAAGTGACGTAAACTACCTTTACTGCATAACTCATAAGGTGTTTCTGAAACACTCTTAGAAGGAACCATGTTCAAAATGTATGCATCTGTCTCCACTGCATATCCCCAAAACGAATCAGGTAATTGAGCGAAACTCATCATAGACCGAACCATGTTTAACAGAGTTCTATTTCTCCTTTATGATACACCGTTCTGTTGAGGCATACCAGGGGCTGAGAGTTGAGACGTTATTCCATATTCTATCATATAGTCCTAGAATCTTAAGTCCATATACTATCCACCTCGATTTGATCGAAGTGTTTAATAGTTTTTCCTAATAGATACTCAACCTCAGTCTTATACTCTCTAAACTTTTCAAGAGCTTCCGACTTGTGATGCATTAGGTAAAGATAGTCATACCTTAAATAATCATCAATAAAACTGATGAAATATTCATACACTCCTCGTGCTTTGACATTCATTGGACCACAGAGATCTGTATGTATGAGTTCTAAGGTTTCTTTGACTCTATAACCTTTTTTTTGGAAAAAGGTCGTTTAGTCATTTTACCCTCAAGACAGGACTCACATGGAGGTAAAGAGTTGTCTTCTTAACTCATTTAGAAGTCCTCTTTTAACCAATCTCCCAATCCTTTTGAGATTAATGTGGCGTAGTCTTAAGTGCCAAAGATAGGTATTAGGAGAAATCTTTTTGTCGTTTATTTTGAGTTACAGCTGTTTTAAACATCTCGGTATTTAAAATACTTTTGTTTCACTCGGTTTTAACATATATAAGTTTTTTTCTAGTTTTGCAGAACAAATATGAATACCTCTTTTGAAAATGAACACTTCATTGATTTCAAAAGATACTTTATACAATTGTTCTAATAAACAAGAGATAGATATTAGATTTCTTTTCGTTCAGGAACAAAAAGTACATTATCTAATATAATGAATCTATCTTCGAAAAAAACTTTAAATTTTCTACTAATCTTGCCGAGACAACTTCTCTTGTTCCAACCTTAAGTATTATCTCACCTTCCCCAAGCATTCTCCAGGAACTAGTTTCCTGAAAAAAAGAACAAATATGATTAGTGGCCTCTGAATCCAGTATCCAGGTTGAGTTATCATACTCTACTAAACATATTTCTACGACTAGTAAATCATACTTACCTTGTTGTGCCTTTTCGGCTTTCTTCTTTACAAGGTATTTTGGGCAGTGACTTTTCTCATGCCCATTTTCAGAATACTGTTAACAAAATATAGAAGAAAAATAAAAGAAGAAAATGAAAGAAAAAGGAGATATTGTAAAGCCAAACGGTTAACAAAAAAGAATAGAATAGAATAGAAAAAGAAAAGAAAGAAATACCATAAGAAAATTTAGGCGAAGATGTGGGAGAAAAAATTGATTAAAAGAAAAAGGAGAAATTTAATGAATTAAAATAAATACGGTTAATTTTTAAAATACATAGATGAAATTTAATAGAGTAAATGGTGAACATAAATAAAATTAATAAAAAGGGAAGTAGATGAAAAAGAGAAAATTTAATAGAGAAAAAATTAAGAATTTTGTGAACATTAAAAGACAAAACCGAAGAAATATCATGTCAAGAAACTCCATCAAATTCTTTTTAGTAATAATATCTTCCCTGAAACAGTAATAATAGAAAATAACATATTTAATGAAAATGAAATTATATATATATATATATATATATATATATATATATATATATATAACCCTCCAAGACTCCGCTCATAGAGTCTCTAATGCTCACATGAAGTCTAACACATGGAGAATTGTAAAATTTAGAGAATTGAAATTGAAATTGATATCAATGATAAATATATACGTTATATAGGTTTATATAGGTTAACTTGAATATAATTCACAAAAGCAAACTTTCTCAATGATAAATATGTGACACCAGCCTAAGCTAATCAGGTAAGTGACCTTACTATCGGCATGGTTATATTTGATGTTGACATGTGCCCTGTGGTTCTGCACGTGTCATATATATTGATATGTGTGAATTGTTTATTAATCGACATGCTTATGATATGGTATTCATATGCTATAATATGTGAATTGTATGTTAATACTTATGGTACGATGTGTTCAATGATATGTTTGAGATAGGATGCAAAAAGGATGCATTGAACGTAATGTAATGATAGGAGCAAGATATGTTGATGAAACGTTAAGATTAGGTTACGTATAGAAGTGGTATGGATATGAGAGATTGATAAAAACGATATGGTCACAATTGATTGATAAAAGTATATGGTTAGGTTATGGGTAGAAAGGGATTATGATAGATTGATAGAATGACAGCGTTAGGATACGTTCCTGTAACGATATGACTAAGGTACGTTCATGAAACGATATCACTGTGATAGGTATAAGAATGTTAAGGCTGTGATAAATTAGGTTACGATATGACCATGAAGTGTTTACAATACGATATGATTATGATACAACACCTGAATGACAGATATATATATATATACACACACACATTGTGATATGATATGAAAATGATATGAAATATGTTATGGTACGAGACAAGTGATAAATGACATGTTTATGATATGATATATTGTGATGGTATATGTTATGGTATGATAGGTATGAAATGTTACATCTTTCCATGTAAAGTTATGTGATGGATTATGTGATGATTATCCATGTATGTGTGATACATACATGAAATATGTTATGGAGGGAAGGAGAAAGGAAATGAAATAAATGTTATCTTATGAATAAAAATCATGGGACCTCGTGCATGTATGCATGTCATGTGTATTGGGATACTTTCCCATTATGTTATGTTAGTACATATGCATACCTTCGATATTTATGTTTGACATGTTATCATGAAGACCTTTTCTTTTATGAGGGTCCAGTGCGTGTATTCTGTTGTGCCGGAAAAAGTCCGGCCTAAGGGGCACGTATACCTGTAACAATCGGGAAAAATAAAATAAAATAAAATAGTAATAATAATAATAATAATAAAAATAACAATAATAAATTAATAACTAACTAATAAAAATATTAAAAAAAAACATTTGGTAACGGATCCCTCCTCCTTCCTTCAATCTCTCACCACTCCTCCCCTCAAAATAAATCAAGCAACAAATCAGGAATTCCTTTTCTGTAAAAAACTGCAGATTTACCCAAAATTTCTTCCTTCCTACCAAAACAAATAGAAAAAAAAAAAGGTTGAAGCAGATTTAGGAGATATGTCATTTGAAGAGGTTAGTAGTGTATTTTAAATCTTCCTCTTATTTTATTAAATAATATTAATTTGGTTACAATTATTTAGTTTTGAATTAGAGATTAAATGAAAAGAATTTTGTATGAGTTTTAGGAAATCATAGCCAATTATATTTTAGATCTCCTTAATTGTTGCAATGAGTTAGGTTGTCAATAATTTTATATGAATTATAGATAAAAAATATACCCAAATGAATATTGAATTAAAAGTTAAGAATATAATGGTTAACTATATTAGAAGGAAGACAAAGGAAATAAGAAAAAATGAAATAGAGATGGAATTCCATAATACTGTTAACGGAAAAGAAAAAAGAAAAAGGAATAATAATAAAAAAAATGAAGATTTGGAAGTAGAAATAGATTAACAAAATTGGCTAATAATAGTGAAAAAAATTACCGAGAAAAAGGAAGATTGAGGAAAGATTTGTTGAACAGAATTTAAAAATAAAAAAGTAAAGATCAAAGGCAAGTAACTCCATTAAATTTAAACAGTAAATATGAATTTAACACTGACAATTTAAATTAGAGAAATAATTGTATAGAGTTCAAACTTGAAACTGATGTCATTGGCTCACATAGGTTGACTTGGATTTCAAAGGACGGTATCGAACTTTCATTAAGGATATATTGGTGACAACGACTTAAGCTAACCAAGTAAGTGACCATACTATCGACATGGTTATATTTTCTATAGACAAGTGCCTCGTGGTTCTGCACGTGTCATATAAATTGATATGTGTGAATTGTCTGTGGATCAATATGCTTCTTATTTGTTATGTATATGTTAATAATATGTGAATTGTTCGATAATAATTACAGTACGATGTGTTCAATGATATGTTTGAGATAGGATACGAGAAGAATGCATAAAACGAAATGTAACGATAGGATTAAAATACGTTCATGAAACGTTAAGGTTAGGTTACATACCGGATTGATATGGATAAGAGAGATTGATGAAAGAATACGGTTAGGCTACAAGTAGAAAGGGATAGGTTTGTGATAGATTGATAGAACAATAGCATTAGGATTGATAGAACGATAGCGTTAGGTTACGTTCTTGTGATGATATGACTGAGGTACGTTCACGTAATGACATGTCTATGATAGGTATAAGAACGTTAATGCTAGGATAAGTTAGAAAACGATATGACTATGATTTACGTTATGACTTGTTTATGATATGATACATTATGGTGCAATATGTCATGGTATGATGTGTATATGATGAAATGTTATGTTAAAAGCATAGAACGTTATGTTAGGTCTCTTAAATTGTGTGTATACAGCATGATATGAATGACATGAAATTACGATAAATGGCATGAAATATAACCCCGTTAGAATTATGTATGATTTGAGAACTGAAGAATGAGAAACGATATGATATGAATGATGAACAATCTCTGAAACGATATGAAAAATGATATGATATGTACATAATGCTAGCGGGGTTGTATTAAAGGATAATGAAAATGGAAAAGTTTTGGGACCTCATGCATGATGTGTGTTCATGCATCTAGGGGGATACCCCTATCCCATCACGAGGGTGCGAATGCGTACATCCAATGGCAGGACAATGATCATTATGCTTTGCATAGTGCTGCCGTGACAATTACTAATTTTAATGGGTCCCGACATAAAGGGCTCCCAGAGTATGCCCACCGGATAAGGAAAGTAGCCCAGCGGTGTGCGAACTAGCTAGTGAGCCCATACTCGCACGTATGGGCTGTGTGTAGAGTATATGGTACACGTCCACAATTACCCGTTAGGACAGCACCGTAGGGAAAACGAAACGAAATGAAACGAAAGATAGGTCCCATCATTTCATTGCATATGATTGTTGCATTTAACCCCAATAGTAGGGTCACTTAGTGAGTATTTTTTTAAATACTCAAGCATGTGCTACTATATTTTTCAGGTTAAGGCAAGGCATTCCTATACGGCTGACGACGACATCGCAACTCGAGATCATGGCATATGCATAGGATAGTGGATTTTCTTAGACTTAGGCTAGAATAGGATGTTTTAAACTTATACGCTTATTTATTTTATTTTGGGTCTTTTGTTGTGTCGTTTTAAAGATGTTTTCGAAACATGTAAGTCCATGGGTGTGTTTTAAGTTAAAGGTTATGTTTAAGGAATTTAAATGAAGTCTTCCTTATTCAATGTTTATGGTATCTATACAGTAGAGACCTTAAATAAAGTAGAAAATTTTGGGTCGTTACAATACCAATTTGTCTGATGGGTCCATGTATGCGTACGTGGGCCGTGTGTAGAAAAGTACCATGCATCCAACTTTGACAAAAATTGAAAAAAGCCTAAGGTCATGCTATGGTTTAATCGATTGGTCATAGTCATATATTGTGTGTGATTGCATTATTAACCAGATAATATAACTTTACACGATATAAGGTGTTTGCCTCACTAGTTGTGTTTGTATATCCCAACACCATTTTGGCCTTTATAAAAAAATTTAACAGCACCCTCTTGTAATTAAATATTATTTTGTATTTAATTTTGGTGTTGTTTATCTTCATTTAAATTTATATTTTATTTAATTTTCATGTTTTATTTTATTTTACTTTTCATTTTTTGTTTGCTTTTTCATATTTTTAGTTTTGGTCGGAGATCCAAATTCTTGAAGATCGGACATCAAGAAAGATTGTGGAACTACAATATAATATGTGAAACTTTTAATAAGATATATGGAAATTCAAGGATTGTGCCTACCATGCTATTTTAAAATCGATGTGAAGATGGTAGAAACATGAGCGTTTAATACCTATTTTCGATTTTATTATTCTAAACTTTCACTAAGATTGGTCAGTAAAAATCATTATTTTTTTAGTTTTAATAAAAAACAATATTACAATTTTGAAAACTTGTATTCATATACAAATTTCTTTTTTTTTCTTCATAATTTAAAATTTTGGAGAACAACAATACACTTCATTATCAAATAAATTTCATACAAAAAAAAAAAAAAAAGTAAACAACAACAACAACCATTTTGTGTTATCCAAATACAAGTTCCTACAGTTCCATGTTTGCACCTATCACGGACCCATAATTGCTGCGTTTCAGGCCAAAAGCTTTCAAAAGAGACATATACATGTGGCGTCTCCAATTTGCACCAATAGAGGGTTGTTCCCCAAAAGTTAACCTTGAAGTTCCATGGGTAATCATCTCCATGATTAAGCAAACGATGATACCCCAAGTCATCGTCTTTAGACTGACAATGCACGAGCAACCCAAGTTTGCTTAGCCCATTAACCACATGATTTTATCTATTAGGTCCTGGTGGTGGTAACGCGACCCTTGGAACATGAGCCCCCACTAAAGCCACCGTGAAAAGAAAGAAAACGACAATATTCTTTATCATTTCCTAATCAACCTTTAGCTTAACTACCAATTTGTGTCCACTATGTAAATGTATGCTATGGTTGTAAAAAACTTAATCATTTAAGTAATTTCAGTTATGCAACATAATTTATGGTTAATTTTGGGATAATTTTAGAGATTTATTAAATTTTCAATAACAAAATTCCTTGAATAGATAATAGTTATTAGACCAAGAATAATAAATATTTCATTGATTTTTAAAACACTTTAATAAAATGGACAACAAAATATGAATACTTTCCGGTAGAAAATATAAAATAGAGAAAGTATTTCGTAGAACATGGATCAAGACCCTAGTTCTAAGTACAAGAACCAAGAACCAAAAATCATGGTACTAAGGCCCTTAAAGGATCCAAGGTTTTAGAATCCAAGAACCAAGGTCCTTAGAATAAATCACGAAAAGAACCCCAAGTGAAAAACAAGTGAGCCTAAGTACTTACAATAAGAAACAAGAACCAGACAAGAAAGAGTGTGGTATCCTAGCATATCAACGACACGATTGAGAGCCTACAAGCAGGCTGCATACTAGGTCTTTGTAATCATTCTTTATTCTCCATTTTTTTTTCAGGTAAGGAGCTGGTCGAAGTCGGGAGTGGACTCTTGGGAAAGTGCCATAGAATAACCTCACCCGTCGTCCTCAACTCTTTTGTTTTAAAATGTTTTGAGTTCGTTTCTTATTTTGTGTTCTAAATATTGTCGTGCTGTAAATTACTTATGTGCGCACACTATTTTGTTATAATATTGTCTCACCCTCTGATTGCCCTTCATGATTCCATTCGTCTCAGACATCTAAAGGTGTTCAATCCTAAGTCTCAACCCACCAACCTACGTGCTTACCCTAGACTTAACTTGATTCTGTTTCTTATTCTCAAAAGGGAGGGATCACACAATCATTCACCAAGAGTCACACGTGCTTAATGGGGCGATAACATCCATCCAGCACCCAGAGTGTTGATAAATAAACATCTCATCCACTATCATAACCTGATTACTTACACAAGTAGTAAAGTATATCAAGACAGTACACTAGGTAAGACAAAAAATTTTAACAACTAGCAAGTCTATTTTCACACTTAATAAGTTTCCTAGGTAGTTGTTAATCAAGAATAGCTACCTAGAATTAATTTTACTAGCATGCATTCATAAACAAGCGAATTGTACAAGTACTGCTTCGTAGATTTTCATGTTGTTACTTACAGATTTGTTGTGTGCCTTCTCGAGTAGGATTACAGGACAAAAAGAAAGTCCATACACGTGCTCACGTGCTTTTCTAGCACCAAAGAAGTTTTCTACGTGCGCATACCATGCGATATTAAGGCACAAAAGATGTTCTCTACGTGCGTTTACCACACGTCTGGCGGAGGTACAGTCGCAGGACGCGTGTCGTTGGTTAGTGAACAGGTCGGGAATATTTTGAGCACACGGATCGAACTCCAGTTCTTTGGTACTGTTTGAGTTACAGAGGGTAGATTGGGTCGTGTGCGGTTTAGCGAGTAAAGTGGTGTCTCACAACATGTCCTCGTTGACTGGTTGACCCGTCATTCCTGCAACGTTGTGATACATTTCAACTTTTTCCTAATACGCTTCTCTCTCGTCACCAACAGCTGTGTATCCACGGTCGATTCTTCCAACGTTCAATTTTTCTAGATTTCGCTGTGCGACGCATCTCAATCTATTTTTTTGGATTGCTTTTTATCTTCCAATCGTTAACTAGAAATGACTTGGTTTCTTCACGAAGAATAAAGATCTCGTATCAACTAATTCGATGCCATTTTTTTTTTTTTAATTTTAGGAAGATAGAGATCATAATAATTGAGTTCAAATTTTGGAAAAAATATATTTTCTTATCGAAATTATAAATCTCTCGAACCTAATTCTGAAACAAATCATGGTCGAGTTTCAACACGAAACTTGTAAGAATCCTCTCCTGGAATATCGTAGTCAAATCGAACGATCCTACAACCAAACTGACACTCATCGATCCTCTTACTAGGACTAAAGATAAATCTTTTGCTAAGTATTTCATTAAAGTATCAGATTGGCGTCCTCTATACTTATTGTTTTTCCTCCTTCCACAAAAACCCAAATTCTCCCCTCCTCTCTATTCTTTGTTTTCTATACACGTCATCCTAGTGATGGTGTTAATATAACCCATGCGGAAGCAATTTGAATCTTAGGCACTTTTAGAACATCAATTATAGTAAATAACTAGCATGTTTATAAGTATTAAAACTTAATGAGTTTGAATTATAATCTTTTGTAGTTCAAATTCCTTCTTCCTCATGAACCTGTTTCGAACCACCACTAGTGTCTTCTCCACTATCCCCCGGCCTTAGAACGGGATTGTGGAATCCGGTGAGTGACTAAACTTGGGAGAGATTTTGTATATTCACAGAGAGTGTTTGTGAGAGGTTTTTCTCAAGGTTTTTCACCAACAAGAAGACCTATCATGTATTATGATCACTCTATTTATAGTCATGTTTGCATGTTCATGCAAATATGAGATCACCAAATTTTGACACTCAAAATTTCACTCAAATGTTTGGGATTATGTGGCAAGCATGCATGCTTGAGTTAACGAAATTTTGACACTCAAAACTCCACTCAAATTTGTGGGGTTTATTTGGCAAGCATGCAAGTTTGGTTAAACCAAATTTTGACACCTTAAAATTCCACTAACATGTATTTTTCATTAAAATGAAGTCAACATTTTTACTTTCTTCATTTTGATTCAACAATCAATTTGAATTATTAATTTCAAATTAAAGTAATATTAAATTATTAATTAAACTATTTAATTTAATTAATATTTAATATTAATTCAAATGTCAATCCCAATTAGATATCTCAGATTCACTCTTTTTGTTTAATTCGTAAATAAAACAAAAATGCGGTTAAATATATCGTATATATGTAGCGCATTCTCCCTAATTTGAATTCGAACACTTCGAACTCCCTCGTCACACTATTCTATGGTTTAGTCCGATATGAGCGAGCAGAGTGACCTAATGGACCTATAGATCATGGACTCCAATGATCCAAGATTAACCGGTTAAACTCATTAACCTTGTTAGCCAACATTCATTAACTACTAGGACATTCCACTATAGCCTAGTAGATGCACTCAACTCACTATAGATATATTTCTGTCCATTTGATATAACCATGATTAGTAAGTCGATCCTTCACAGGTTGTTCGTAACTAGAGCTGGGTCAATTTACCGTTTTACCCCTGAGGTTGCTTCTTGTATCGTATGTCTCACTGATTCTCTAATGAACCATTGGTTTGTGGTCTAACCAGTAAACCGAATCCCTCTCAGGCCAATGAGAGGGTGGGGCCCCTTGTTCAAGACCTAGAGTCAATCCTTGGGAACTACCTCTCTTTTATCCCTAAAAGTGGGTAGGAGTGAATTCCATCTTGCACCCCACGTCCCCAGCCATTTACCCAGTCTTACCCCTGAAATGGCAGGCCTATTGAGTCGGCGAACTTGAGCCACTCTCACCCATGCATATCTAAGGATAATTTCGAATAAACAGGAGTTCATGGTTAGCTCAGGATTAAGATCGAATTACCTAGGTCATCGAATGAAAAGAAAATCAGTCTCAATAGTAAACGACATTATAAAGTGAGAGTGATTTTCCTCATGGTTCGATCTTATGCAATACTCATTGCATAGGACGCCCCCACTCACATGTCTTCACATGTACAATTTTAGTGATCACATTGTTTATATCATATACAAAAGTGGGCCGCATCCATAGTGTCCCCAGAATAAGGTACTCAGCCTTATCCTTATACTATAGATCATTTTGACTATATACTTGAACTTTATCAACTCTTATGTCTCTACATATAGTTCAAGTAATCATACTATAGCCAGAGTGTTCTTAGTTTATTGGATTTAGATTAATGATCGTAAAGTTCACTTTATTCAATAATAATCTTTACTGAATAAACAACAATAATAACTTTATTGAAAATAGAATATGTTTTTGTTTACAAACTATTAGTTTTAGGACATAAAACCCAACATCCAGACCACTCAAATTATAAGGTAGAAAATATTACTCTTTTGTCCCCGTGGATTTTTATCTAAATTTTTCTTAATTTTATAAATATTGAATTTTTGTTCCAAGGTTCCTAAGGCTTCTCAAGTATTCTTTTTTTTTCCCTTCTGCACTTGAGATTCACCCTCTATGTCAATAATAAAATCCAAAAATTTCCAAATTTAAGGTATTAAAGTAAGAGTTATGTATCTGTTGCAGCTCGGGTGTTACCATTCAATTCCGTCAAGAATGAATGAAGCGTAGGCAAGCATTTCATTTTTTCTAATTTCGTTTCTTGAAATTAAGTTCTAAACTTTTAGTAGGTTCATATTGGGGGAATTTCACCCAAGATTCATCCAGGAAGCTAGAGATCATTACGATCTAAAGGTAGTATTCCATTGAATTTAAAGAAATGGTAAATTTCCTAAGTTTTAAATTCTGGACCGAATTTGCACTTTATTGTTTCTTTTTGCGGAGTTCATTAAATGAAACTTAAAGTGCATTTAATTCATCTCTTTCTTGAACCTCAACTTTGCACAACATATAAGGGGGGTCTTCAGCGTCTTCTAGAATTTCCTTTGATGAGCTCACCATAGCTTGAATATAACTGTATAAGGTTTGTTGTAGCTTCTTGACTCTCGTTCTTATAATTGGACCTTGAGGTATGAAAATTCTATGGTCGTGGTTCATATCATTTTCCCCCTCTTGAGAAGGATTCGTCCTTAAATCCAAGACATCACCTACATCAAAAGGACTCAAATCAACAACATTAAAAGTTCCACTAACACCATACTTACCTGGTAAATCAATTTTACAAGCACTGTCGTTGATGCGCTCAAGAACTTGAAAAGGTCCATCTCCTCATGGTAAAAGCTTAGATTTTCTTTGAGTAGGAAATCTTTCCTTTCGAAAATGCACCCAAACCCAGTCTCCTGGCTTGAAGATGACAATCTTGCATCCTTTATTAATTCAGGTGGCAACCTTAGAATTTTGTTTCTCAATTTGTTCTTTTACTTGCTCGTGCAGTTTATGAACAAACTCAACCTTGGCATTTGCATAAAAATTCACAAACTCTTGTGACGGTTGCACCAATAGCTTTCTTCCAAACTTACAAAGTGTTGCGTTTCAGGCCAAAAGCTTTCAAAAGAGACATATGCATGTGGCGTCTCCAATTTGCACCAATAGAGGGTTGTTCCCCAAAAGTTAACCTTGAAGTTCCATTGGTAATCATCTCCATGATTAAGCAAATTATGATACCCCAAGTCATCATCTTTAGACTGACAATGCACAAGCAACCCAAGTTTGCTTAGCCCGTTAACCACATGAATGTAATATCTAGAAGGTCCTGGTAACTGTTCCAAGAACTCTTTCTTGGGATCAAATAACCAGAAATACTCTCTGGAAAATAGAAGATGCTAATCTTCCGAAGAGAAAGGAATCTCAAAACCTGGTACAAATCATCGAACATGACGATGGAAGCGTTCAAATAAAATTCAATGAAGAGCCTTCGTCTGAATCAAAAGTAAGAGAATTCTTGAGTTCTAGACCAAGTACGTCGGGAGTTTCAAGATCAATGTATGACCCCTTAAAGGTAAAAGAAGTCAGCTATGATAAAAAAAGAGCATCAATTCACTATGAAGATGGCTCAAGATCTCCAACCCATACAGATATGGATACTCAATCCGTCTACGAAAGTCAGCTAAATGTTATTACAGCTAATTTCCAGATAGACAGAGAATTCTTGAAAACAAATTTTATGTCAGTTGCCAACTCTTCAAAGAGAAAAGCTTTCTTCCAAACTTACAAAGAAGCTGAGCGAAGTGAATTAAGAGCTCAGTAGTATTCTCATATGGAAACCGTAGAGGAAAACATACCGTTCTTCAAATGGTTTGAAGAAAATATTTTGCAAATATGCACCTTGACTCAAAGAGGCTGGAAGACTACCAGAAGAGGGGAGGTATATTCAAAACATTTTCCAATTGGAAGAAGTCGTTTGACAATTACTGCAGGGCCATAAATCCGACCATCAAATAGCTCAAGTCTTAGTAACCGGATTCACCAGGAAACTCAAAGACTGGAGGGACAAATATCTTGACGAATCAACCCGCCAACAGATATTAAACCACTATGTCATGAGACCAACAATTCAAATCATCAAAGAAGAAGGTCCATCAACTAGGACCGAAGTACAACATGGAAGGGTAGAAGATGCTGTCAATACTCTATTCTATGCCCTCATAGATTCTTCGTTGGCGACCCCCTAAAATACCGGAGAGATCCGCCGAAATACTCATGAACCTGAAATTCCCTACTCTAGAAGATTTTAGGTGGTACAAAAACATGTATTTCAACAAAGTTCTTATTAGAACAGATAGCTCGTTGGAATTCTGGAAAGAGAATTTTGTCAATGGACTACCAAAGCACTTCTCAAGAAGGATCAAAGACGGTTTGAAGACAAAGTATAATGGAACAATTCCATGGCAGACTTTGTCATATGGATCAATAGCATCCTTCATCATAGAAGGACTCAGACTTGGTAATGAGTCAAAGATCCAAAACAAGCTCAATTCTTCAATATCAAACAAAAAAAAGCTTGGAAGAATTTGCGATCAATATGGATGCAAGGGAATAGAAGCCCCCTCAACCTCAAGAAGGAAGAAGGTTAGGACGCATTCAAAGCCTTATAATGCGTACAGGCCTAGAGAAAAGTATCGGATTAAACCTGTACAACCTCAAAAGTCAACGTATTCTAAGAAAAGGTACGCTCCCACAAAAATTCATAAAGGAAAGAAAAAGAAAACTTGCTTCAAATGTCGAGAAGAAGGACATCATGCTAACAAGTGTCCAATCAGAGGAAAGATCAACGAGTTGGATATAGATCAAGAGCTGAAAAATCAGCTACTACGGCTAACTCTAACCGGCTCAAAACAATCAAGCGAGGGAGAAATCCTCAAACTTCAAGAAGGATCCGATTCATATTCTAGCACAGAATACGAATCAGAACAAGAAGGAAGGACGTGCGAAGGATGCATAAACGTCTTTACAAAGGATCAAGAAATTCTACTTGAGGTGGTAGAGAAAATTCAAGATCCAGAAATTCAACAGAAAATTGCTCAACGACTTAGAGATGCTATGACAATCTCTAAACCACCTGAAAGGGAAGAAAGAAATCCCTACAGACTTCAATCAGTTCTCCAAAGGTTTGAAAAACCGAGAGAACTCACTACTCAAGACCTACAAAGAGATTAATAATCTCAAACAAGAAGTACAGGTATTAAGATCTGAAACCAAGTCAGAATCCTATATGCTTCGCCAAGAAATTCTCAACCTTAAGGAAAGGCGGCCTGAACAAAAGGAAACGATGTAACCAAACCTGGACGAAGATGATTTTCAAAGTTCCTTCGTTGGAGCCATCACCACTTCTCAATATCAAAAATGGTACGCTCTCGTTACCTTGAAAATTTATGATTTCAAAATTACACTAAAGGCTCTCATAGATACTAGAGCCGATCAAAATTGCATTCAAGAAGGCCTAATACCTACTAAGTATTTTGAAAAAACTACCGAAGGCCTTAGAGGTGCAAACAACAACAAACTCAAAACCAATTACAAACTATCAAAAGTCCATGTTTGTAATGACGAAATTTGCTTCGTAAATTCCTTCCTCTTAGTAAAGGACTTAGGACAGGAACTAATCCTAGGTACCCCTTTCATTACTCAATTATACCCTTTTAAAATAACTGAAAAAGGGTTAAAGTCAAAAGCCTTAGGAAAGAAGATAAAATTTAATTGTCTTTCCCCTATAAGAATTAATGAAATAAATAACCTTCAAAAGAATACAATTATTCAATCAATAAATGTATTAAATTATAAAGAAAAACAAATTTCTTTTCTGAATGAAGAAATTTCATTCAAAAGAATAGAAGAACAGCTTCAAAGCAAGACCGTCCAGTCTAAAATCAAAACATTACAAGCTCAAATAGAAAGGGAAATTTGTTCGGAAATTTGTTCAACTGTCCCTAATGCCTTTTGTAATAGGAAGCAACACATAGTTAATCTTTCTTATATCAAACCTTTCGAGGAGAAAAATATTCCTACGAAGGCCCGACCTATACAAATGAATAAAGAATTACTAACATTCTGCAAAGAAGAAATTGATGATCTTCTGCAGAAAGGTCTTATTAAGACATGTGCAGCTTTTTATGTCAACAACCAGGCAGAGAAGGAGCGTGGAGTTCCACGACTGGTAATAAACTACAAACCCTTAAATAAGGTTCTGGAATGGATTAGATATCCAATTCCAAATAAATCAGATTTAATGCAAAGAATTTCAAATGCGAAAGTATTTTCAAAACTTGATATGAAATCTGGATTTTGGCAAATCCAAATTTCAGTAAAAGACAAGTATAAAACGGCTTTCAACGTCCCTTTCGGACAATACGAGTGGAACATTATGCCATTTGGGCTAAAAAACGCTCCATCCGAATTTCAAAAAATTATGAATGATATCTTCAAATCTTTTCAAGAATTTTCAATTGTCTATATTGTCGATGTTCTGATTTTCTCTCAAAGCATCGATCTACATTTTAAATTTCTTCAAACATTTTTGGCCATAGTCAAAAGAAACGGTTTAGTTGTATCTAAACCAAAAATAAAACTTTTTCAGACAAAAATCCGCTTTCTTGGATTTGAAATTCATTTGGGCTTAATTAAACCCATCCAAAGGTCTATCGAGTTTGCCTCAAATTTTCCGGACCAAATCATGGATAAAACCCAACTACAAACATTCTTGGGATGTCTCAATTATGTGTCTCATTTCCTCCAAAATATCAGACCCATTTGCAAACCACTTTTTGTGAGACTAAAAAAGAATCCCAAGCCTTGGACTGAAGAACATACCAAAACAGCCCAAAAATTCAAATCCCTTGTCAAATCAATTTCGTGTTTATCTCTGATAAACCAAAGGGTTGGTTTAATAGTGGAGACCGACGTATCCGATATCGGAGATGGAGGAATCCTGAAACAGTCCCTTGACAAGAAAGAATCCATTGTCCGATTCCATTTGGGAATATGGAATTCTACTACAAAAAATTACTCAACAGTAAAGAAAGAAATACTTTCAATCGTAATTTGTGTACAAAAATTTCAAAGTGATTTAGTTAACAAAAGCTTTGTTATCAAAATAGATTCTAGGGCATCTAAATTTGCTTTAGAAAAAAATGTCAAGAATCTTGTATCGAAACAAATTTTTGCTAGATGGCAAGCCATTTTATCTTGCTTCGATTTCCAAAGTTTGCCTATAAAAGGGGTCGAAAACCCTTTGGCTGACTACCTCTTAAGAGAGTTTTTACTCTCAAAGAAAAACTCTCCCTAGCCACTCTTCCATCGAGAGATGATCGGAAAGAAAGCGATAGTGAAAGGAAAAAAGCCCACTGCTTCTTCAAACACCCCTACTCCAATGACATCCAACAGCTATGCGATGGATGCTGGTTTCACACTAGTGACCAAGTCTAAAGCAAGGCTTTCTAAAAAATAGGCGGAGGTTATCACTCCGACAAGGCCTTCTGCCTCTTCAACATGGCCATCTGCCGTTACTCCATCGAGACCTACTGTCTCTTCCACTTCAAAGGAACCTTCTGTCCCCTCGACCTACTCAAGACCTACTGTCTCTTCCACTCATTGTTTATTCAATTCTGCAATAATGCTCATAAAATTCATTACCTATTTTGGTTCATCATGAGCATTCTGGCAATGAGGTTTTATAAGCATTCTGGTTTTATGAGAAAGCAAGTTGAAAAGAAGAAGAAGATGGAAAAGGTGGTTCGAGTGTTTTTTTTGCTATTGGGGTACGGTTCAACGTTTTTAGGGGTTGGTTCACCCAGTTCGTGATCCTCGGGAGCGGTTCAAGTTATTTTTAATTATTAATGTAATAATTTAGTTAATTGCTTGCTTTAAAATGCCAAAACCAATCCACATTAGCGTGATTAATTAATTATGCATTATGTATGTATGTTTTAATTAAATAGAAAATGTATATGCATAAAGTATGTCATATAGATTTAAAATCCCACCATATGTAAGCATGCTTCATGCATTCCAAGTATGTTATAAGTGTTATAATGTATAGTATGCATGTTGAGGGTTCCATGAATGATAGATATAAATTGTTATATTATTGCATGGTATAGATGATTATATAATTGTTATATAAAGCATGTTAGATGCATGTTATAGGTTATTTTCAACGTCCTAAAACAAGATAGACGTTAAAATCTATAATAAAGATAAGTGCATGCTCACTTAGGGTTAAGAACCAAGCACGATCAATTTTAATAGTTAAAATAGGTCAATGTCTTATAAAATCGCGGTTACAAGAAAGCTCACCTGGCACGATCTTGTCTAAGACTGGAGGTACTTAAGTTGACGGTTTACGGAACACCTACTACCGGGAGATTGGACCAGTACTTAAGCTTAGTTAGCTCAGTTTTATGAGCATGCTTGAGTGATATAAGTGTTAAAAAAATCACCTAGACTTAAGTTATATTTAATTAGCTGGAATATACCTAAGTAATGAGTATACCCAACCATAAAAAATACTTAGTGTGAGGAAAAAGGTATATGAGATACATCGTTTTTCTTTCATGCTCTCTAAAAAATTCACACCGTGAGATTCATTCCAGGCCTTGTGTCGCCCTAGGAGCGTCCTCCATTTGGAAGGTATTTGCATGAGTCAATAACGAGGTGAATAGAGAGAGTATTTATAGTAAGTGGGAGAAGGAAGTATATCAACACGTCCTATGGTCTCCACCACTAGGTTGCACCGTGAGATTCTCATGTTCCATCTGCATGTTGCCTTAGAGCAATTCCCTATTCGGAGGGTCGTAACATGGGAGTCGAAACAATGAAAATTCAAAAAATGGATAAGATTTCTTAGGTCCATTACCAACTTTGGCTTTTTTATTCGATAGCGTTGTTGGGACCGATCTCTAAGGTCCGAAATTGATGGGTCACATTTATGAAGAATTACTAAGAGTTAGTATATTCTTGACCAAAATAGCGATAACTAAAACACTATAGGAACATGAGTATTCTGGGATTAGTTTTTAAGTCAAGAATGTATTGGTTTAGTTGAGTGGTTGACTGCCCCTCGGTAGCAGTTGCTCTAACTCACTAAAGTGTCGTTGCAAATTAATAATTTTTGGGTACATTATTACATTTGCTAAACCTGACTGAATTAAAGAGGATTAAATCAAATCACTAATAGAATTTTCTTTATATCACAGCATGACAAACTCAATAGTACAATTACTCGCTTCTGAGAAATTAAACGACGACAATTACGCAACATGGAAATCAAACCTAAACATAATACTTGTAATTGATGATTTAAGGTTTGTTTTAACTGAGGAATGTCCTCCAAACCCCAGCTCAAATGCAAACTGAATAGTTGGGGATGCATATGACAGATGGACAAAAGCAAATGACAAAGCCCGAGTGTACATTTTAGCCAGCCTATCTGATGTTTTGGCTAAGAAACACGATGTCATGGGTACTACTAAAGAGATTAGGGAATCTCTGAAAATGGATGTTTGGACAACCGTCCTTCTCCCTTAGACATGACGCCATAAAATACATTTACAACTGCCGTATGAAAGAAGGGACCTTAGTTAGAAAACTTGTCCTGGACATCATGGTTCATTTCAATGTGGCAGAAGAAAATGGAGATGTCATTGATGAGAAGAGTCAAGTCAGTTTTATCATGGAGTCTCTTCCGAAGAGCTTCTTCCAGTTTCGCACAAATGTGATGATGAACAAGATAGAATATAATTTGACTGCTCTTCTCAATCTACAGACTTATCAGTCCCTCTTAACGAACAATGGACAAATTGGAGAAGCAAATGTTGTTATCTCTAATAAATTACTACGAGGATCGTCATCCAAAAATAAGTCTGGACCTTCAACTTCTAAAAGTGTTTTAATGAAGAACAAGGGTAAGGGGAAAAATAAGGTTCCTACTAACCCCAAACACAAGGTTCAAAAAACAAATAAAGGAAAATGTTTCCACTGCAACGAAAACGGGCACAAGAAGAGAAATTGCCCAAAATACTTTGCAGAGAAAAAAGCCAAAAAGACACAACAAGGTAAATATGATTTACTCGTTGTAGAAATATGTTTAGTAGAGTATGACAACTCAACTTGGATACTAGATTCATGGGCCACTAATTATATTTGTTCTTTTTACCAGGAAACTAGCTCCTAGCGAATGCTTGCGGACGGCGAGATAACACTCAAAGTTGGAACAAGAGAGGTTGTCTCAGCAAGATCAATAGGAAATTTAAAATTGTTTTTTTGGAGATAGATTCATTATATTAGATAATGTACTTTTTGTTCCTGGAATGAAAAGAAATGTAATATTTATCTCTTGTTTATTAGAAAAATTGTATAAAAAAATCTTTTGAAATCAATGAAGTGTACATTTGCAAAAGAGGTATTCATATTTGTTCTGCAAAACTAGAAAACAACTTATATATGTTAAAACCGAGTGAAACAAAAGATATTTTAAATACCGAGATGTTTAAAACAGCTGAAACTCAAAATAAACGACAAAAGATTTCTCCTAATACCTATCTTTGACACTTAAGACTAGGCCACATTAATCTCAATAGGATTGAGAGATTGGTTAAAAGAGGAATTCTAAATGAGTTAGAAGACAACTCTTTACCCCCATGGGAGTCTTGTCTTGAGGGTAAAATGACTAAACGATTGTTTTCCAAAAAAGGTTATAGAGCCAATGAAACCTCAGAACTCGTGCATACAGATCTCTGTGGTCCAATGAATGTCAAAGCACGAGGAGGGTATGTATATTTCATCAGTTTTATTGATAATTATTCAAGGTATGACTATCTTTACCTGATGCATCACAAGTCTGAAGCTCTTGAAAAATTAAGAGAGTATAAGACCGAGGTTGAGAATCTATTAGGTAAAACTATTAAAGCACTTCGATTAGATCGAGATGGAGAGTATATCGACTTAAGATTTCAGGACTATATGATAGAACATGGAATAACGTCTCAACTCTCAGCCCCTGGTATCCCTCAACAGAATGGTGTATCAGAAAGGAGAAATAAAACTCTGTTAGACATGGTTCGGTCTATGATGAATTTCGCTCAATTACCTGATCCGTTTTGGGGATATGTAGTGGAGACTGCTACATACATTTTGAACATGGTTTCTTCTAAGAGTGTTTCAGAAACAGCTTATGAGTTATGGAAAGGGCGTAAAGGTAGCTTACGTCACTTCAGGATTTGGGGATGCCCAGCACATGTGTTGTTGACAAACTCCAAGAAATTAGAACGTCATTCAAAATTATGTATATTCGTAGGATACCCAAAGGAGACGAAAGGTGGTTTGTTTTATGACCCTCAAGAAAATAGAGTGTTTGTATCAACAAACGCTACATTCTTAGAGGAAGACCATGTAAGAAATCATCAACCTCGCAACAAACTAGTATTAAGTTTGATTTATAAAGAAGCTACTGATAAAACAACAAGAGTTGTTGATTAGGCTTGTCCTTCAACAAGAGTTGTTGATGGAGCTGCACTTCTGGTCAATAACTTCCTTCTCAAGAGTTGAGAATGCCTCGACGTAGTGGGAGGGTTATAACTCAACCCAATCGTTACTTGGGTTTGGCAGAAATTCAAGTCATCATACCTGATGATGGCGTTAAGGATTCATTGACCTATAAACAGGCAATGAATGATGAAGATAGAGATCAGTGGATCAAAGTCATGAATCTTGAAATGGAGTCAATGTACTTCAATTTAGTTTGAAAACTTGTAGATCAACCAGATGGGGTAACCTATTGGTTGAAAATAGATCTATAAGAGGAAACGAGATTAAATCGGTAAGGTATATACCTCAAAAGCTCGACTTGTAGCAAAGGGTTATACCCAAAGAGAGGGGGTGGATTATGAAGAAACCTTCTCTCTGTTGGGTTTTATGTCCTAAAACTCATAGTTTGTAAACAAAAACATATTCTATTTTCAATAAAGTTATTATTGTTGTTTATTCCGTAAAGATTGTTATTGAATGAAGTGAACTTTACGATCATTAATCTAAATCCAATAAACTAAGAACACTCTAGCTATAGTATGATTACTTGAACTATATGTAGAGACATTAGAGTTGATCAAGTTCAAGTATATAGTCAAAATGATCTATAGTATAAGGATAAGGCTGAGTACCTTGTTCTGGGACACTATGGATGCGGCCCACTTTTGTATATGATATAAACAATGTGATCACTAAAATTATACATGTGGAGACATGTGAGTGGGGGCGTCCTATGCAATGAGTATTGCATAAGATCGGACCATGAAGAAAATCACTCTCACTTTATAATGTCGTTTACTGTTGACACTGGTTTTCTTTTCATTTGATGACCTAGGTAACTAGAGCTAACCATGAACTCCTGTTTCTTCGGAATTATCCTTAGATTTTCATGGGTGAGAGTGGCTCAAGTTCACCGACTCAATAAGCCTCCCATTTCAGGGGTAAGACTGGGTAAATGGCTGGGGACGTGGGGTGCAAGATGGAATTCACTCCTACCCACTTTTAGGGATAGAAGAGAGGTAGTTCTCTTAAGTATTGACTCCAGGTCTTGAACAAGGGGTCTCATCCTCTCATTGGCCTAAGTGGGATTCGGTTTACTGGTTGGACCACAAACCAATTGTTCATTAGAGGATCAGTGAGACATAAGAAACAAGAAGTAACATCAGGGGTAAAACGGTAAATTAACCCAGCTCTAGTTACGAACAACCTGTGAATGATCGACTTACTAATCATGGTTATATCAAATGGATAAAAATATATCTATAGTGAGGGGAGTGCAACTACTAGGCTATAGTGGAATGTCCTAGTAGTTAACGAATGTTGGTTAACAAGGTTAATGAGTTTAACAGATTAATCTTAGATCGTTTGAGCCCATGATCTATAAGTCCATTAGGTCCCTCTGTTAGCTCATATCGAACTAAACCATAGAACAGTGCTACGCGTGAGTTCGAAGTGTTCGAATTCAAATTAGGGAGAATGCACTATATATATACGATATATTTAACCGCATTTTTTTATTTATTTATGAATTAAACAAAAAGGGAGAATCTAAAATATTTAAATAAGATTTAAATATCTTAATGAAATATGTGTCAGAATTAACTGGGATTGACATTTGAATTAATATTAAATATTAATTAAATAGTTTAATTAATCATTTAATATTACTTTAATTTGAAATTTATAATTCAAATTGATTGTTCAATCAAATGAAGAAAGTCAAAATGTTGACTTTCATTTAATTGAAAAGTCCATATTAGTGGAATTTTGAGGTGTCAAAATTTGGTGTAACCAAACTTGCATGCTTTCCAAATAAACCCCACAAATTTGAGAGGAATTTTGAGATTCAAAATTTGGTTAACTCAAACTTGGATGCTTGAGTGTCAAAATTTGGTGATCACAAATTTGCATGAACATGCAAACATGACTTTATAAATAGAGTGATCAAGGTACATGGAACTTCTCCCTTGGAAAAACCTTGAGAAAAACTCTCACAAACACTCTCTTCATATATACTAAATCCTTCCCAAGTTTAGTCACTCACCGGATTTCACAATCCCGTTCTAAGGCCAGAGAATAGTGGAGAAGACACTAGTGGTGGTTCGAAACCGGTTCGTAAGGAAAAAGAAATTTGAACTACAAAAGGTTAGTACTTCAAGACCTTGAGTTTTAATACTCATGAACATGCTAGTTATTTACTATAATTGATCTTCTAAGAGTGCCTAAGATTCAAATTACTTTCGCATGTGTAATATTAACTCCATCATTTTGTTGGTTAGTGAATAGGTTGGGTAGGATTTGAGCACGCAGATCGAGCTTCAGTTCTTTTGTACTGTTTGAGTTACAGAGGGTAGACTCGGTCGTGTGTGATTTAGCAAGTAAAGTGGTGTCTCACAACAAGTCTTCGTTGACTGGTTGACCCGTCATTACTACCACGTAATTTAAACTTTCCACTAACACCATACTTACCTGGTAAATCAATTTTATAAGCATTGTCGTTGATGCGCTCAAGAACTTGAAAAGGTCCATCTCCTCGTGGTAAAAGCTTAGATTTTCTTTGAGTAGGAAATCTTTCCTTTCGGAAATGCACCCAAACCCAATCTTCTGGCTTGAAGATGACAATTTTGCATCCTTTATTAATTCAGGTGGCAACCTTGGAACTTTGTTTCTCAATTTGTTCTTTTACTTGCTTGTGCAGTTTATGAACAAACTCAACCTTGCATTTGCATCAAAATTCACAAACTCTTGTAACGATATAGGTAACAAGTCAATGGGGGTTAAAGGATTAAAGCCATAAACAATTTCAAAAGGTGTGCATTTAGTAGTGCTATAAAACCCTATTATATGCAAATTCTATAAATGGCAAACAATCCTCGCAAGTCTTAAGATTATTATCAATAATAGCCCTAAGCATAGCAGTCATGGTTCTGTTAACAACTTCAGTTTGTCCATCCGTTTGAGGATGACAAGTAGTTGAATATACTAGCTTAGTTTCTAACTTACCCCATAAAACATGCCAAAAGTGGCTTAAAAATTTTATATCACGATCACTAACGATGCTTTTAGGAATTCAATGCAATCGTACAACTTCCCTAAAGAACAAGTCAGCAATATGTTTTGCATCATCACTTTTGTGACAAGGAATAAAATGAGCCATTTTACTAAATCGATCAACCACAACAAAGATGCTATCATAACCTTTCCTAGTCCTACGTAAACCTAAAACAAAATCTATTGATATATCAATCCATGGACCATTAGGAACCGGTAATGGGGAGTATAAATCATGTGGTTGAAGCCTAGACTTAGCTTGTTTATATGCTATGCAACAAGCACAAACTTTATGAACATCATGTCTCATTTTAGGCCAAAAAACTGTTCAGAGAGCATATCTTAAGTTTTAGAAACTCCATGGTGTGCTATTAAATCACCATCATGAGCTTCCCTCACAAGTAGCTCACGTATGGAACAAGATGGTATGCAAAGTTTGCCTTTTCGGAACAAAAATCCATCTAACAACAAGTAATTATCCACAATGAGTCATTTTTCACAAGATTCAACAAAAGGAGCAAAGAACATGTCATGTTGATACAAATCCTTTATGTGTTCAAAACCCAACAACTTAGCATTCAAAGTATTGAGGAGGACATACCTTCGTGATAAAGCATCTGCAATAATGTTCTCCTTACCTTGTTTATATTTTATGACATAAGAGAATGTTTCAATAAATTCTAACCACTTAGCATGTCGTCTGTTAGTTTATTTTGTACTCTCAAATGCTTTAAACTTTCATGATCCGTATGAATAATGAACTCCTTAGGCCAAAGATAATGTTTCTAGGTTTGCAATGCACGAACCAAAACATAAAGCTCTTTGTTATAAGTTGGATACCTCAAAGATGCACCAGTCAACTACTCACTAAAGAACATTAAAGGTCTTTGATTTTTCATGAATACAACACCTATTCCTACTCCACTAGCATCACATTCAATTTCAAAAGTAGACTCAAAATTAGGTAATGCAAGCAAGGGAGCAAAACTCATTTTTCTTTCAAAGTATTAAAAGCATGTTCTTTATCTTAAAAGCATGTTCTTTATCTTTTTCCCATATAAAGGATACATTTTTCTGAACAAATTCATTCAAGGGTGAAGCAATTGTACTAAAATTCTTAATGAACCTACGGCAGAAACTTGTAAGACCATGAAAACTTCTTACCTCACTTACATTTTTAGGTTTTGCCAATCTTTTATAGCCTTCACTTTCTCGTCATCAACCTCAACACCGTTAGATGAAACTACAAACACAAGAAAGTTAACTTTTTCTATGCAAAAACTACATTTCTTTAAATTTACATACAAACATTCGTTTCTTAAAGTAGTCAAAACATTGCGTACATGGGTAATATGATCATCTAAAGATTTAGAGTAAACAAGGATGCCATCAAAATAAATAACCACAAACTTACCTAAGTATTCTCGTAAGACATGGTTCATTAGTCTCATGAATGTACTAGGTGCATTAGTTAATCCAAAAGGCATAACGAACCATTCATAAAGACCATACTTGGTTTTAAAAGCTGTTTTCCACTCATCCCGAATATGCATGCGAATTTGATGATAACTCGATTTTAAATCAATCTTAGTAAGAAGACTACATCCATGCAATTCATCAAGCATATCATCTAATCTGGGAATTGGATGCCTATACTTTATAGTTATCTTGTTTATAGCCCTACAATCAACACACATACGCCAAGAACCATCTTTCTTAGGTACAAGAATAACTGGAACAGAACAAGGACTGAAACTTTCACGTACATACCCTTTAGCAAGGAGTTCACTTACTTGCCTTTGTATCTCTTCAGCCTCCTTTGGATTAGTCCTATAAGCTGGTCAGTTTGGAATGGGCGCACCAGGAATGAAGTCAATCTTGTGTTAATCCCTCTAAGTAGTGGAAAACTACTAGGTATCTCCTCGGAAAATAAATCTTCAAACTCTTGCAAAACCACAACAAAATCACTAGGCAAAGTAGGGTTAAGCATGTTAGTAAAGTAACAAGACCCCTTGCACATAACTACAAGAATAGTCTGGTTAGAGAGCAAAACATTCCTAGCCTTACTTAATCTAACATACAAGCTTACTAATTTGGCCTTTCTCTCTTTTTTTTCTCTAGGTTGAGTGTTACTCTCTTGATTTTCACTCAAGCTCTTTTTTTCACTTGATTCTTTTTCAATCTCTGCTTTTACATCAGCCTCTTGCCTTTTCTATTCAAGTTTGCAATGATCAGCAAATACATCTTTTGGAGACAATGGAATAAGAGTAGTTTTTCTACCGTTGTGAGTAAAAGAGTATCGATTTGCATACCCATCATCCTTGGACTAGTTTCATAAATTCAATGGAGTTCATTAAATGCAACTTAAAGTGCATTTAATTCATCTCTTTCTTGAACCTCAACTTTGCACAACATATAAGAGAGGTCTCCAGTGTCTTTTAGAATTTCCTTTGATGAGCTTACCATAGCTTGAATATAACTGTATAAGGTTTGTTGTAGCTTCTTGGCTCACATCCTTGTAATTGGACCTTGAGGTATGGAAATTTCTTGGTCGTGGTTCATATCACCTATGTGTACCCATAAGAAGTTACAAAATTTAGAAGAAATTAGATAGGTAATAGAAACCTCATCGTATTTCTAAAATAGTGAATGTTGACAAAAAGGGAGAAGGCACGCGTTGGACGACGTTGACAGTAGTGAGTCTGAAGTTCAGTAGGACAAGTGGCAAATGCTGAGTGGAGAGAATCGTTCAGCTACTAATTGTGACATGCATGTAGGTTAACCCGATCCCTGAACCTGGATTCGATCAAAAGCTTGCGTGTGCAACTCGTTAACCTTCGATCCTAACAAAAAATGCAACTTGAACCCGATCTAATGACTTAATGAGTAACCGAGATCTACAAAAAAGCTTCATGCGTGAAATTGCACGTGAAAAGCCTTTCCTGACGTGTGTAAGCGCATGTGAGTCTCATTTTGTTCGTTCGACCTCCGTATGTCAGTTGTTTTTCTTGACTTCGATATTAAAATAATTATGCTTAAATTAGGATCAATGAGAGAAATTCCAAAAATTCTTGAGCTCCAACTATGTGGAATAGCTGGCTCAAGAAGGTAAACGTCATTCAAGTAAGTAACCACATAGACTTTAGGCAAGTAATACTTGTAGAGATCACTAGGACATGATAGCATGCGAGCATTCCTTAACTTAGGTGGTAAAAAATACATGTTAACGACCTCAGAAAAGCTTTTTTTTTTATGAGTATGTATTGTTTGTATGTCTTTTATGTATTATATGCATGTTTAAGATACAAAGTGAGCAATATGGATGAGTATGTTATGCATGATGGAAGAAATTACCAAAATGCCCCTATGATAAAATTTCGTATGAATGTCGTTTTCTATGCTTTCCATTGCGTAGAAAATTAGAATTGGTAAAAGCGACATGTGCTTTGCAAGTACTAGAGAATCTTTATAAGATTAGGACGCGATAGCGTGTGCAGAATCTTGATAAGGTCCATAGATTTCTAGTGAACTAAATATGATAAGAATCAAGAATGTATGTCTCCTTAGCCACTTAAACGATCAATGTTTGGTGGAAAACTTTATAATTTTTAGTTTCATAATGTTTGGAATTGTCAAATTGTCAAATTGACTTCGTCTTTGGTGGAGATTTAAGGGGATTGGGATTAAATCATGGCCACAAACGTCACTTATGGGGAGTATTAATACCAAGAAGTTGTTATGTGAAAATCAAATTTGTGGATGAATAAAATTGAGATCTCAAATTTAGATGTTTCCTTAGAAATCGAAACATCTTTTTTGTCATTTCTAAGTTTCAAGCAATTCTTGTGGTAGAATTGAATCCGAGCCATTCAATCAAGCCTTGATTAATTTTGATTGCAGAGTGACTCGATTTAGAACAAGATTACCAAATCTTGCTTTTAGATCTTCGATCGTAAGAGGTAATCTAATACTAGCCTTATCTCTTGGTTGATCCGAATTTTGTATAAGGAAGTGTTAATTACTTTTATTCAAGTGTTCTTGCTTCAACAAAAGCATGATTCGTTGGATTGAGAATTAGAGTTGCCTTATAAAAATACCGTAGGATAGTGAGCGGTGATAGAAAATCTAGACCTGTGTTTACCCAAAGATGTGATTAAAGGCCCCTAATAAAATGGTAGATCTCCACGACTCCAAAGAATGACCAAGGTAACTATCTAGGCTATGAGATGCGTGAATGCTACGCTATCTTTAGACCCATCCAATCCCTTTCCACTACAATATTAGTACTATTGAGGTAACCACATGCTAGTTAGGGTAGTTTGAGCTTCTAGTCCGCTGAATGGCCAATGGTCTCTTGAATATGGCCACTATGTTGTTAACCTGTTTTTTAGAAAGGGAGTGTGGGATAACATGAGATAGCCTAATTGCTGGCTAATGGAGAAGTATCACATCCCCCAAATATAGGTGACTCTCTGGCCCTAAGGAACAAACGGACCAACCTCTTTTCCAAGATGTTCATACTGGAAATCACCGTATTGTCTGATTAAAATTTTATGAGGACGTTCCTCAACCTAGGTATTCGATCCCTCACTGCACAAGCAAAGCAAGTTTCTATGGTCAAAGAATAGAAAGATGGTACAACTAAGCAAGAAAAGGTAGCATCTAGGCCGTTACTTCAACTTCCTTTTACACTTTGGTACAAGTACCATCGAGCCAGGCCTAGGCCAACTAGGATTGTGTGAACGAGAGTTCATTTTGATTATCTTGCATAGTAGATCCGTCAAAAGAGGGGACGTAGGATTATGAGGGTAATCTTAATAGTTTACAAGCATAGGGGATCACTTCCCTAACCTTGGGTGACTAGATTGTCCTATGGGTAGGGTTCGCCAACGAACCTCCCATGGATGATGAGAGCAGCCTAGCACTTACCATGCTATCCCAATTGAAATCTGGGCATGTATCTTTGGTGCAATGCATATATTTATTCATTTCATACATTACATAACCATTTCTTATCATTACATCAGGTGAATGTACTCTATGCTACCATACTTTCATAATATGTCACATTCATAATAGCATAATAAGTAAACATGAAATTACAAAACGTAACATTTGTCATCATAACAACACGTCATAACATAATATGCAAATATAGAAATCACAAGGGACAACACAAGCAAGGGCCACAGGGCATCTGCCACTCGTGCTTCAAACAATTCATCGAACCAAAATGACCATGGAGTGTTTATGATAAACTAGGGAACGATATGACCATGGAGTGTTTATGATACGATATGATTATGATACGACACGTGAATGACAGATATATATATATACACATTGTGATATGATATGAAAATAATATGAAATATGTTATGGTACGAGACATGTGATAATTGACATGTTTATGATATGATATATTGTAATGGTATATGTTATGGTATGACAGCTATGAAATGTTACATCTTTCCATGTAAAGTTATGTGATGGATTATGTGATGTTTATCCATGTATGCGTGATACATACATGAAATATGTTATGGAGGGAAGGAGAAAGGAAATGAAATAAATGTTATCTTATGAATAAAAATCATGGGACCTCGTGCATATATGTATGTCATGTGTATCAGGATACTTCCCCGTTATGTTATGCTAGTACGGAGGCATACCTTCGATATTTATGTTCGACATGTTATCATGAAGACCTTTTCTTTGATGAGGGTTCAGTGACGTGTATTGTGTTGTGCCCGACAAAGTCCGGCCTAAGGGGCATGTATACCAATCCGTCTGATGGGTCCATGATGCGTACGTGGGCTGTGTATTAAAAAGTACCATGCATCCAACTTTGCCAAGAATTGAAAAAAGACACTAGTGGTGATTCGAAATCGGTTCGTGAGGAAAAAGAAATTTGAACTACAAAAGGTTAGTACTTAAAGACCTTTGAGTTTTAATACTTATGAACTTGCTAGTTATTTACTATAATTAATGTTCAAATAGTCCCTAAGATCCAAATTTCTAACGCTAGTGTTATATTAACTCCATCAATTGGTATATTTTAGGCACTTTATTTACATTAATTTGAGCATGGTGGGTACCATTTCATGAATGAAATTTTGTGGTGGCTAAAGTGGATGTTTTTAGTTTTGACATTTTTTTTATGCTTCCATTTGATACAATTATTGTATTTGGCCTAATAAATATGGGCTTTAATGAGCGAAGAAAGGTCTGTAATTTTTCTGGAGTCATTAGAGTCTATTTTAGGTTGTAATTGATCGAAAATGGAAGAGAAAGCAAGCTGAACCGAAGAAAAAGATGGAAGAGGTGGTTTGGGTGTTTTACTGCCATTGGGGTACGGTTCAATATTTTTAGGGGTTGGTTCGCCCAGTTCGTGATCCTCAGGAGCGGTTCAAGTTATTTTTAATTATTAATGTAATAATTTAGTTAATTGCTTGCTTTAAAATGCCAAAATCAATCCACTTTAGCGTGTTTAATTAATTATGCATTATGATTGTATATTTTAATTAAATAGAAATTGTATATGCATAAAGTATGTCATATAGATTTAAAATCTCACCATATGCTAAGCATGTTTCATGCATTCCAAGTATGTTATAAGTGTTATAATGTATAGTATGCATGTTGAGGGTTCCATAGTGATAGATATAAATTGTTATATTATTGCATGGAATGGATGATTATATAATTGTTATATAAAGCATGTTAGATGCATGTTATAGGTTATTTTCAATTTCATAAAATGAGATAGACGTTAAAGTCTATAATAAAGATAAGTGCATGCTCACTTAGGTTAAGAACCAAGCACAATCAATTTTAATAGTTAAAATAGGTCGATTTCTTATAAAATTGCTATTACAAGAAAGCTCACCTGGCACAATCTTGTCTAAGACTGGAGGTACTTAAGTTGACGGTTTACGAAACACCTACTACCTGGAGATCGGACCAGTACTTGACCTTAGTTAGCCAAGTTTTATGAGCATGCTTCAGTGATATAAGTTTTAGAAAAAAAACCTAGACTTAAGTTATATTTAATTAGCTTGAATATACCTAAGTAATGAGTATACCCAACCATCTAAAATACTTAGTGGGAGGAAAAAGGTATATGAGATACATCGTTTTCCTTTTACGCTCTCTGAAAAATTCACACCGTGAGATTCATGCTCGACCTCGTGTCGCCCTCGGAGCGTCCTCCATTCAGAAAGTATTTGCATAAGTCAATAACAAGGTGAATAGAGAAAATATTTATACTAAGTGGGAGAAGGAAGTATATCAACACGTCCTATGGTCTCCACCACTAGGTTGCACTGTGAGATTCCCATGTTCCGCTTGCATGTTGCCCTAGAGCAACTACCCATTCGGAGGGTCGTAACATGGGAGTCGAAACAACACAAACTTCAAAAATGGATAGGATTTCTTAGGTCCATTCCCAACTTTGGTTTTTTTATTTTCGATAGCAGTGTTGGGACCGATCTCTGAGGTTTGAAATTGGTGGGCCACACTTACGAAGAATTACTAAGAGTTAGTACATTCTTGACCAAAATAGCGATAACTAAAAAACTATAGGAACAAGAGTTATTCTGGGATTAGTGTTTAAGTCAAGAATGTCTTGGTTTAATAGAGTGATTGACTACCCCTCGGTAGAAATTGCTCTAACTTACTAAAGTATGGTTGCAAATTAATAATTTTTAGGTACATTATTACATTTGCTAAACTTGATTGAATTAAACAGGATTAAATCAAATCACTAATAGAATTTTCTTTATATCACAGCATGACAAACTCAATAGTACAATTACTCGCTTTTGAGAAATTAAACGGCGACAATTACGCAACTTGGAAATCAAACCAAAACACAATACTTGTAATTGATGATTTAAGGTTTGTTTTAACTGAGGAATGTCCTCCAAACACCAGCTCAAATGCAAATAGAACAGTTCGGGATGCATATGACAGATGAACAAAGGCAAATGACAAAGCCCGAGTGTACATTTTAGCCAGCCTATCTGATGTTTTGGCTAAGAAACACAACGTCATGGGTAATACTAAAGATATTAGGGAATCTTTGAAATGGATGTTTGAACAACCGTTCTTCTCCCTTAGACATGATGCCATAAAATACATTTACAACTACCGTATGAAAGAAGGGACCTCAGTTAGATAACATGTCCTGGACATCATGGTCCATTTCAATGTGGCAGAAGAAAATGGAGATGTCATTGATGAGAAGAGTCAAGTCAGTTTTATCATGGAGTCTCTTTCGAAGAGCTTCTTCCAGTTTCACACAAATATGATGATGAACAAGATAGAATATAACTTGACTGCTCTTCTCAATGAGCTACAGACTTATCAGTCCCTCTTAACGAACAAGGGACAAATAGGAGAAGTAAATGTTGTTATCTTTAATAAATTACTACGAGGATCGTCCTCCAAAAATAAGTCCGGACCTTCAACTTCTAAAAGTGTTTAGATAAAGAAGAAGGGTAAGGGGAAAAATAAGATTTCTACTGACCCCAAACACAAGGTTCAAAAAGCAGATAAAGGAAAATGTTTCCATTGCAACGAAAACGAGCACAAGAAGAGAAATTGCCCAAAATACCTTGCAGAGAAAAAAATCGAAAAGACACAACAAGGTAAATATGATTTACTCATTGTAGAAATATGTTTAGTAGAGTATGAAAACTCAACTTGGATACTAGATTCTTGGGCCACTAATCATATTTGTTCTTTTTACCAGGAAACTAGCTCCTAGCGAATGCTTGCGGACGGCAAGATAACGCTTAAGGTTGGAACAGGAAAGGTTGTCTCAGCAAGATCAATAGGAAATTTAAAATTGTTTTTTTGGAGATAGATTCATTATATTAGATAATGTACTTTTTGTTCCTGGAATGAAAAGAAATGTAATATCTATCTTTTGTTTATTAGAAAAATTGCATAAAAAAATCTTTTGAAATCAATGAAGTGTTCATTTGCAAAAGAGGTATTCATATTTGTTCTGCAAAACTAGAAAACAACTTATATAGGTTAAAACCGAGTGAAACAAAAGCTATTTTAAATACCGAGATGTTTAAAACAATTGAAACTCAAAATAAACGACAAAAGATTTCTCCTAATACCTATCTTTGGCACTTAAGACTAGTCCACATTAATTTCAATAGGATTAAGAGATTGGTTAAAAGAGGACTTCTAAATGAGTTAGAAGACAACTCTTTACCTCCATGTGAGTCTTGTCTTGAGGGTAAAATGACTAAACGATCGTTTTCTGAAAAATGTTATAGAGCCAATGAAACCTTAGAACTCGTGCATACGGATCTCTGTGGTCCAATGAATGTCAAAGCACGAGGAGTGTATGAATATTTCATCAGTTTTAATGATGATTATTCAAGGTATGACAGTCTTTACCTAATGCATCACAAATCTGAAGCTCTTGAAAAATTTGGAGAGTATCAGATTGAGGTTGAGAATCTATTAGGTAAAACTATTAAAGCACTTCGATTAGGTCGAGATGGAGAGTATATGGACTTAAGATTTCAGGACTATATGATAGAACATGGATTAACGTCTACACTCTCAGCCCTTGGTATCCCTCAATAGAATAGTGTATCAGAAAGGAGAAATAAAGTGTTTGTTTTATAGAGTGTTTGTATCAACAAACGCTACATTCTTAGAGGAAGACCATGTAAGAAATCATCAACCTCACAGCAAACTAGTATTAAGTGAGATTTCTAAAGAAGATACTGATAAAACAACAAGAGTTGTTGATTACGCTGGTCCTTCAACAAGAGTTGTTGATGGAGCTGCACTTCTAATCAATCACTTCCTTCTCGAGAGTTGATAATGCCTCGACGTAGTGGGAGAATTATAACTCAACCCAATCGTTACTTGGGTTTCGCAGAAACTCAAGTCATCATACCTGATGATGGCGTTGAGGATCCATTGACCTGTAAACAGGCAATGAATGATGAAGATAGAGATTAGTGGATCAAAGACATGAATCTTGAAATGGAGTCAATGTACTTCAATTCAGTCTGGGAACTTGTAGATCAACCAGATGGGGTAAAAGCTATTGGTTGAAAATAAATCTATAAGAGGAAACGAGATTAAATCGGTAAGGTATATACCTCAAAAGCTCGACTTGTAGCAAAGGGTTATACCCAAAGAGAGGGGGTGGATTATGAAGAAACCTTCTCTCTGTTGGGTTTTATGTCCTAAAACTCATAGTTTGTAAACAAAAACATATTCTATTTTCAATAAAGTTATTATTGTTGTTTATTCCGTAAAGATTGTTATTGAATGAAGTGAACTTTACGATCATTAATCTAAATCCAATAAACTAAGAACACTCTTGCTATGATTACTTGATCTATATGTAGAGACATAAGAGTTGATCAAGTTCAAGTATATAGTCAAAATACTCTATAGTATAAGGATAAGGCTGAGTACCTTATTCTGGGGACACTGTGGATGCAGCCCACTTTTGTATATGATATAAACAATGTGATCACTAAAATTGTAGATGTGGAAACATGTGAGTGGGGGCGTCCTATGCAATGAGTAATGCATAAGATTGGACCATGAAAAAAATCACTCTCACTTTATAATGTCGTTTATTGTTGAGACTGATTTTCTTTTCATTCAATGACCTAGGTAACTCGATCTTAATCCTGAGCTAACCATGAACTCCTGTTTATTTGGAATTATCCTTAGATTTGCATGGGTGAGAGTGGCTCAAGTTCGCCGACTCAATAGGCCTCCCATTTCAGGGGTAAGTCTGGGTAAATGGCTAGGGACGTGGGGTGCAAGATGAAATTCACTCCTACCCACTTTTAGGGATAGAAGAGAGGTAGTTCCCTGAAGTACTGAGTCCAGGTCTTTAACAAAGGGCCCCACCCTCTCATTGGCCTAAGAGGGATTCGGTTTACTAGTTGAACCACAAACCAATTGTTCATTAGAGGATCAGTGAGACATAAGAAACAAGAAATAACTTCAGGGGTAAAACGGTAAATTGACCCAGCTCTAGTTACGAACAACCTGTGAAGGATCGACTTACTAATCATGGTTATATCAAATGGACATAAATATATCTATAGTGAGGGGAGTGCAACTACTAGGCTATAGTGGAATGTCCTAGTAGTTAATGAATGTTGGTTAACAAGGTTAATGAGTTTAACCGGTTAATCTTAGATCGTTTGAGCCCATGATCTATAGGTCCATTAGGACCCTCTACTAGCTCATATCGAACTAAACCATAGAACAGTGTGATGAGTGAGTTCGAAGTGTTTTTATTCAAATTAGGAAGAATGCACTACATATATACGATATATTTAAACGCAGTTTTTTTTATTTACGAATTAAACAAAAAGAAAGAATCTGAGATATTTAAATAAGATTTAAATATATCAAACATGTGTCGGAATTAATTGGGATTGGCATTTGAATTAATATTAAATATTAATTAAATAGTTGAATTAATCATTTAATATTACATTAATTTGAAATTTATAATTCAAATTGATTGTTCAATCAAAATGAAGAAAGTCAAAATGTTGACTTTCATTTAATGAAAAAATCCATGTTAGTGGAATTTTGAAGTTTCAAAATTTGGTTTAACCAAACTTGCAAAGAAAAAGCCTCAACCTTAAACCTTTTCCTTCAAACACGAGGTAAACTGAAATTACATTGCTTGGTCGGACTATTACTGATTGAACTCGGTAACATGGAATAGAATGGGTGTTTGTTGAACTCGGTCTCTTTTCTTTTCTTTCCTTTGATTCAGCTTGAAAGACTCTGAAAATGAAAGAAAGATTTGCTCATGAACCTGAACCTTTGACTCTATTTATTACCTAAACTTGACAGGTAGAGTAAATCAAAGAAAAGCAGAATCAGGAAGGAAAGAGGAAATCAAGCTTAATTCGAGTTTACAGTGAATAAATAGGGAGAAGGGAGAATCAACATTCCCTATTCCTTTACAGTCAAGTCAATGAAATCCTTTTCTTTTATTCCCTGAACTTGACAGGTAGAGTAAATCAAAGAAAGCCTCTTTCTTCTTTTTCTATTGGTGCCGGAACTAGTTTTCAGACCATTTGCTCTCGATGAAAGGCCAGAAGTGGAAGTGATAGATGTAGTTAGTTATCATTGCTGTCTGTCAATACATTGCTTCTTTCTGGCCCTGAGGAGCTTGTATCTGATCTGCCCAAGAGTCCTATTCCTTCTTCCGGCGAGATAGTTCCAATTGTTGTAGTCTCTTTCTTCCCTAGTACATAATTTCTAGGAGGGATAGAGTTTGTATTTGTATTGACTATAGGAATTGACTAAATAAGCTAAGCTATACTGTCAAATAAGGACTCCCCTAAAGCGTATAACGAACCAAAGAAGCTTTGCAATCTAAGAGCTTTCCATGGGGATTGAGTGTTGGAAACCCCTAGGAAGATTCCCATGCAGTCTGACGGGTTGAATACTAGATCGAAAGGCTTCCTTTTATATTAAACTCGTTGTACCAACTTTCAAAGGCTATAAGGTAGAAATGGTTTCAATGGCACCCCTCCATTGCCCTTTCATGGGAAAGTATTCCCACTTGCTAACTAGGAGGATTCCTCCCCTTTCCTTTCATAGAAACTTTCTTTTTGGGGACCCAGACCATCATTGTTTGAAAGAGTTATCTACTCCCTTCTCTGAAGAATCAACATAGCAAAATCATTCCACTGAGGGGGCTTGAGGTAGTCTTATAAAATGAGGGTACCACTTTCTATTTAATAATTTAAATGTGAATAGAGAATGAACCATACATATTCTTGGAAGATCAGACAGAGCTTCGAGCCTGAAAAGAAAAATTGTTCTCTGATATGCTTTCTAGGAACTCTCAGTCTGAGAACAACCCTTTTTTTCTTTGGTGAGTAAAGGCAAGCTGAACAAGACTTTGTTGAAGCACCATACTAACATACTCTCCCTTGGGTGTGCATGCTACCTGCATAGCTAAAGATTAGGTCTGATACGAGAGACAAAAAGCATGTAGAAGTTTCCTGACTCACTTAGGGCGGTGTAATTGCCGGAATCGTCTCAGAACTCCCATTATTAGAAGTGGACATCCCTTGTCTCTTCATGAAGGGGGATTGGAAACTAAGCTCTCCAAAGAAAGAGGCCCTGTACGAGAAAGAGTTAGAAACAAAAATTGGCAAGCCACATCCTCCACGTAAGACCAAAAGAGTGAAGTCAAGCTATATATATATATATCTTACCCTCTTTACCTATTGTAATCCGAGCGTACATGGTTTACATCATCCCCGGTTTTCCAGTTCTAGTAGCCCTCTCTTCATTCATAATATAACCCCATGGATTTTGAAGCACTCCACCACAAATAAGACCTAATCTTTTTTCTGACTTGTCTTTTCGATCATGATGTGAAAGTGAAACTCGCCCTATGGTCTTCATTTTCTAAGGAACTCTCTCAATCACAACTCAAGCAGTGAACAAAATTCAAGGCCTCATCATCATCCTTTATATGTGAAGAGATGTTATAGAACTTTTTGAAGCTAGAAGTCATACATTGTTTACCCGAGAATAAGTTTATTCCATTTCCAGAGAAATGTAGCCTTGAACTAAGGCGGAATGATATGAGTGAGTTAAGGAACTTCTTTAAAACTGACTATTGCTATTGGTAACAAACAGTCTTTAGGCCCTGACTCCACTTATCTCTCTAGATGCTGCATTACCGGTCTTAGGACTTTTTTGACAAAAGCGGGTAACTGGTAAAAGAAGAAGATGTTATGTTTTCACGAATCCAACAGACATAGTGGCAAGATCATGACTATTTAAGCCAATGAGATTATTAGCTCATACACTATTTTATTCATAGTTGTTGATCTATAGGGTAATTAGCCTAAACATGGCATGTCTGACTGATTGACAGAAGTAAGTAGGCAAGTCTAGGACTTTCGAATAAGAACTTCTTTGTCAACTACCGGTTGTACGGATTGGATTCGCCAGATGCTCAGATTGTCTCGGTCTTCAATTAGCTGCCATCAAAGCCTCCTTAGCTTTTGCAGTGCTTCTCAACAGTCATATTGAAATATAGGCTTGTGAGATCGATCTCCTACACTGACTCTTGCTCTAGCACTATAACTAGCACGCTGACTCGAGCTTATTTAGGATTCCCTGACCCTTTATTTAGATTCTTCTATGGGACTTTCAAAAAGAGAAAACCCGGCTTACTCTATTACCTGACTTATGAGATTTTCTATCCCATTGGCTGACTCATTACTGACTTAGAGGCTAGATCGTTAGAGAGGGGATTCCTATACCATCCTTGTTCTATCTTTGCTTTATTTATTGCTTACAGATACAAGACTAAGGAAGAGAACCTAGTTTTAGGGTTGGATTACTAACTCAAAGTCTGCTTACAGGATTAGCTTACTACGCTGGGTATACTGGATTAGCCTGTTTGTCAGCGGCTTAAAAAAACCTTCCTTCCTTTCTTTTTCCCGTTGGAATTCATTCCTCACTACTCCTTTCTGGTGAGCTTACTTCTACAGTACAAGGCGGGGACTTATATATCCTATACCTTTTTAATCTCGCACTTATAATAGAACTAGGATACTAGCTATAGCTCTTGCTCGCTTCCCTGCTTACTCCACTTCCCTCGTGTCAGCGGGATAGAGTAGGGTTATTTGGTGTCCCAAGTTTGTAGCAAGAGCGAGAGAAGAGAACTTGTTCATGCTTTCCAGGCCCTAGAGCGACTCCTGTGATTACCAAAACAAAGAAAAGGAAAAAAAGACAGATGCTTTCTTCGTTCGGCCCTCATTCCCTTCCTATCCGAAAAATCAGGTTCTTCAAGGCAGGAAAGACTGAAAGAGGAGAGTCGTCTTACCCTTTCTCTTTTTGATCCCAAAAAAATGCTTGATCTGAAGCAACTATAAGTAGATCTGCCAAACTAAACTCTCCTTAATAGAAGGGTCTCACCCCAAGCTCCTTTAGAGCAAGGCTTTTCGACTTTACTGATGTAGTGGAATAATCAGCTGACGTACTTAGCTTCGGTATCATACCCAAGAGAATCAGAATAAGAAAAAGTACTTGGACCTGGATCCAAGATCACGATATCCAGAATCAGTGTTGGAGGTCGATTCGGATACCCCACCCTTATTATAGAGGAGATTTTGGCACTTAGTTGCCCTTGGTTAGGAGGTTGACCCTTATAGCATAAGGCCTTTCACTCGAAAAAAGAGGTTTTACCTATCCCACTATGTCCTTTGTTTAATACCCATTTCTAGTTCTTTTTCAAAAGGGGCTTTGCTTGCATTCAAGACAGTTGATTCAATAAAGTTCGAAGTTACTAGAATATATTCTTTGGGGTAGAATTTCTGAAAGTCATTTGTACCGCACGAGATCAATCAAATACCGCCGGCGGATCTTGGAAATTCTTATCTAACTTGCACATCTGTCTTTTGCTCCTCTCTATATGTATGTGCTTTAGCCTTGATTGGCTACCTAATTTTTGAATACTGAAAGAGAAAGAGATTTGAGTCGTCTTGCTTATGTGCTTGCTTATTGGATTGAGTGCGGGGTAGATGCTTCTGACCGAACCGCTCTTTGCTTCACCCAAGATGATGTTTTATTCTATGGATTATAGAAGTTAACATTCTTCAGGAAACCATGATTTCGTTAGTGTTTCAGGAAAAGGGAAATGAGGCGTTAAGAAAACAAAAACAAAGCGCCCCTGAACCTCTTCTTTATGGTCTCGTGGCTTCGCCCCTGAACCTCTTCTTTATGGTCTCACAATTCCATTGCCTGAACTTATTCTAATTGAATGGACTCTCCTTCTTTCACTGTAAACTTGGTCTCATCGCCCCTCTCCTCTTCTCTTCGAGCAACTTGACTTATCTACTCGGGTCTTACAGAAATCAATCCCCCCTGCAACTAGATACTTGATGGTGTACAATCCTTTCTTTCCTCTTTCTAGCGCTTGAACCATAATCCCATTTTCTTTCCAACCCCTACCCTTTCCCTTTCAGTCAAGCCTTTGTTAGCCCTTTCCTCGATGAGTTGAGCTACCTATCTTCTCCTCGAGCCGCACTAGCTCGGCGATATCGATCTCGACCATTCATTACTTCATTCAATTCTATTCTAACTTCTAACTTGGCTTGTCCTTAGCTAAAGAAAGATAGTTGGAGGCCGAAGACCAGAGTCTGGTTTTCACAAGATATGAAAAAGAGATTCTTTGTCCTGCTATTCCCAGCAATAGCTCTTTCGAGGGTTAAAAGAGAGAGAGGATCGGTGCCCGCTCTTTCCCAATCCGAACCATGGGAATAGGCCTCTTACAGGTCGGAAGGCTTCTTTCAGTGGGTGCGCCTGTTCAACTAATAAAACTCTTGAAGATACCAAATCAGAAGAAGCTAGAGAAAGATCAGTCTCAGCTAAAGCCGAATACGAAGACGCATCGACAGACGCATACGCAAACACTAGGGAATCTGCAGAATATGAAGTCAGTATCCAACTCAAAATCAAATGATAGAGACACATCTGCTCCCGAATCACCTAAAGCAGAAGTCTGAATCCGATGACGCCACTTGTTGTCGTTGATGGCCGTTGCAGCAGCACCGGTGCCGGTCACATGCTTCAAAGTGGAAGAAAATGGATTGGTTCAAGTTTCTATGAGTCAACAGGAGAAGCACCGCTCAAAGGCGGCTCTTTAAGCCGGTCATTTTGACCTTGTTTTATGAAAGGAGTGGACCTGACTCGAAAGAAAAACCCTCGAACCGAGGCGGTTGATGGGGAGCTTGTAGCTTCTGGTGCTTCCTTCCCTACCTACTATGTATACCTTTGACGATTTTCTTTCTTTGTTGACCCTGTTTTTCGAAGGTAGCTGAAATCTTCCTTTTTTCAAAAGTCAATGAAAAAGTGGACGGGTATTGCTTTGTTCTTAGCTTGGCGCGCTTGCTTCCCTCTAAAGAAGCCCAACCGTAACGCCTTTCAGTCTTAGGTGAGAATCACTCAATTCTTTCTATACCGCCCTCTCTCGCAGTAGTATTTCCCTTAGCAGCATATCCAGTTTATTCCGAACATCTATCTCATTTGTCTCTTGAACCAAACCTTTTATCCCGCTCCGCCCGAATCAACATCAAATTTGAGCTAGGTCAGTCATAGGGTTATTTCCAGTCTAGTCTAGAATCAAGCAAGACCAAACAAAGCTGAACCTTAACTATGTACAAGGTACCTGTGAAAGCCCTGACCATGGTGGAAACATGCACTCGCAACCCAAAAGGAAAGCAAAAGATGCCCCGCCCCTTTCTTTCTTCTTTGAAGCTGAATCAGATTATCTGTTATGCTATATTAGGCTGAATTGATTAAGATTCCAGAATTGGAACTACAGCCTTAGCCCGGGAGGAGACTGAAGACTTTGGATTTGAACAAGAAACTATGTCCCCGCTTTAGGAAGGGCCTTAGCCTTAGCTTCAAGATCTCAGTTTGCACCAACCAGGATTTCCGTTTTCACCAAGAGCCGATTGCTGGAGAAAGCGATGGAACAAGATAGTTGTTTCTTTTTCTCTCTCTCCCGATTAGGTTTCGGTTAAGTAATCTGTCTATCCATCTAGTTAGGTTTCGACCAAAGTATGGTTGGGGTTCTGCAGTTGAGGATGAGGATTTTGGGGAAAAAGATTAACAGAATTCGGGCAAAACTCTAACAGGATAGGGAGGAGGAGTATACCATTGAGGATAAGGGTTGGTTATTTACATCCGAAAGGTGAAATTGCTGTAAATACTGTTTAACTACATGATCGACCGTCTTTCCCGTAAACTATTATGAGTTCGAGCTTGAGGACAAAGGGATAACCGTCTTTCCCGTAAACTATTATGAGTTTGAGCTTGAGGACAAAGGGATAGGATGAAGATTTGCTTTTTCCTATCACCTTCGGTGCCTCTCTGCTCTAACAACTATTCATCTGCTAAGATCTCGCCCAAATAGAGAAGTGAATCTAAAGGCCAAAGAGTGATCTTTGAACACTACTACGCATCCTTAAAAAGAGTCTCGTGTAAGGTAGGTATGGGTAAAGCAGGACTTGAACCTGCGACCATTAGGTTAAAAGCCTAATGTTCTACCAACTAAGCTATACACCCCAAAAAAGTAAAATAGGTGGGAGAATTGATGCAGAAAAGAAAAGAGGGCGGCCCCTCTTCTTCTCATCATATTCAAGGGGCGCGGCTCTGTATGAGGCTCGTACTACAGAGCAAGTGAAGAAAACGTAAGGGTGCGCGTTAGCACTCCCGCAAGAAAACGGCCTCGCTAACCCTTTATTGATTTCAAACTCAAGGAAAGCCTTTCTCCCTCCATATGAGAAAGATGCGCTCAAGCACCTAACCTATACAAACTAGGGGTTTGGGCTCAAAAGCCGGCCTTACACAACAAGCACCTTTATTAGTCAGGTTGCTTCTTTCTACTCATTGAAGATTCTATCCACAAAAGAAGGTCAACGGGGGATACTAATGTGGCTCTCACTGACACCATCTACGATAAGGTGAGTCATCTTTCTTTCCAGCCGCCATCCGGTTCTTAAAGCCTTAAATCAAAGAAGGGGAGGAGCTATATGTAATTAGGGTCTTTGTTGGCCATTGTTTCGGTCGAGCACTCTCTTTTCTTTGTCAAATTCTGTCTTACCAAAGAAGACTTTTGCCCAACCCGCGAAGGCTTGTGAAGTTGGACCAGGTACGAAGAATGAATCTATCTCTATGTACAGAAGTTGTTGGCCGCTCAAGTGTTCGAGCATTTTCCTTTCTCCTATTATTAGAGTGGGGTGGTTGGTTCCGATTCGAGAAGGGTAGAATACCTGGTCGAAGGTCCAGTATAATAGGTAGCCGGCGTTTTCGTTTTAGCTCCCGACAAGAACGAGAAATAGGTGATGTACCATCCTTGCTGCTACGTACGTTTTCGTTTGGTTTCTTCTTTCCGATTAACACCGAGAGCATTGCCTAACGAATCTCCAACATTGGTTTGTTTGTTTGGTTCCTTGATTTTGATCCACTTTGAATAGAGCATTGCATAATGAATCTCCAATATTGGTTTGTTTGGTTCCTTGATTTTGATCCACTTTGAATAGAGTATTGCCTAATGAATCTCCAACATTGGTTTGTTTGGTTCCTTGATTTTGATCCACTTTAAACATTGGTTTGTTTGGTTCATTGATTTTGATCCACTTTAGTTGGTATTTTGATAGCATTGCCTGCCTTGCCTAATGAATCCATGATTTTGATCCACTTTAGTTGGTTCTCCACTTTACGTTTGGTTTCTTCTTTCCGATTAACACTGAGAGCATTGCCTAATGAATCTCCAATTGGTTTGTTTGTTTGGTTCCTTGATTTTGATCCACTTTAAATAGAGCATTGCCTAATAAATCTCCAACATTGGTTTGTTTGGTTCCTTGATTTTGATCTACTTTAAATATTGGTCGGTTTGGTTCCTTGATTTTTATCGACTTTAGTTGATATATTGCCTAATGAATCTCCAACATTGGTTTGTTTGGTTCCTTGATTTTTACCCACTTTTAAACATTGGTCTGTTTGGTTCCTTGATTTTGATCTACTTTAGTTGGTATTATGAATCTCCAACAACAACAGTATACATTGCCTAATGAATCTCCAACAACAACAATATATCAACAGTATACATTGCCTAATTTTGATCCACTTTAGTTGGGTATTTTGATAGCATTGTCTGATGAATCTCCAACAATAACAATATACATTGCCTAATGAATCTCCAACAACAGTATGAATCTCCAACAACAGTGATCCACTTTAGTTGGTATTTTGATAGCATTGCCTGATGAATCTCCAACAACAACAGTATACATTGCCTAATGAATCTCCAACAATAGTATACCACACGACTCTCTCCAACAGTAGCATACCACAACTCGTGTAAAGATGACATCAAAATAAAATTTAATTTCATTTTTTAATATAATTTCCAATTTAACAACTTGGGTAAAGATGACATAAATTAACACAATGAATGTAGTACTTATTAATCATTTTTTGCAATAAGACTGACTAATGGAGATGTGGGCAATCGATCCCCCTACCTCTCGCATGCAAAGAGGACACTCTACCATCTTAGCTACATCCCAAATTGATAGTATTCTTTGGAGATGCTGGGTAACGATCCTCACACCTCTCGCATGCAAAATGATTACTCTACCATCTAAGTTACATCCCCACGATTCTTACACCACAAAACACTAAATTTCCTCCTGTCATCAATAATTGTGAAAATGAAAAAATATAATAACGAATTAAATACTTTCTTTTGGAGATGTAGTGTATCAATCCTCATACCTCTTTCATGCAAAGCGAGCACTCTACCATCTGAGGTACATCCCCACAATTCTTTTGTCACAAAATCCTAAACGTCTCTCCATCAATAATAGTGAAAATGAAAAAATATCGTCACTCATTATGTCATAAATAAGAAAATATTGAATAACAATAAAATAGTAATAATGAGGTATCGGTCCCAGTACCTCTCGCATGCTAAGCAAGCGATCTACCATCTAAGCTACTTTCCAAAAATTATTACATTAGAAAACCCTAAACGTCCGTCATCAATAATAGTAAAAATGAAAAACTATGCCTACTCATTATGTCGTAAATAAGAAAAAATTGAAAAGAAATAATATATTTCATTCCTTTGGAAATACAAGGTATCAATCCCGTACTTCTCACATGGGAAACAAGCACACTACCATCCAAGTTACATCCCCACAATTCTTACATCACAAAACCCTAAATGTCTCATCATCCATAATAGTGAAAATGAAAAATATCGCTACTCATTATGTTATAATAAGGAAATATTAAATAGAAATAAAATAGTAATAACGAATAGTTTCTTTTGGAGCTGCAGGATATCGATCCCCATCCCTCTCGCATGCTATGCAAGCGATCTACAATCTGAGCTACATTTCTGCAATTCTTACATTAGAAAATCCTAAATGTCCCGTCATCAATAATAGTGAAAATGAAAAAAATATCTCCGCTCATTATGTCATAAATAAGGAAATATTAAATAGAAATAAAATAGTAATAACGAATAGTTTCTTTTGGAGCTGCAGGATATCGATCCCCATCCCTCTCGCATGCTATGCAAGCGATCTACAATCTGAGCTACATTTCTGCAATTCTTACATTAGAAAATCCTAAATGTCCCGTCATCAATAATAGTGAAAATGAAAAAATATCTCCGCTCATTATGTCATAAATAAGGAAATATTGAATATAAATAAAATATTAATAACAAATAGTTTCTTTTTGAGATGCGGGATATCGATCCTCGTACTTCACGAGTACACTAAGCGAGCACTCTACCATCTGAGCTACATCCCCATAATTATTGCATCATAAAACTCTAAATTTCACGTCATCAATAATAGTGAAAATGAAGAAATATGGCTCAACATGTTATAAATAAGGAAAAATTGTAAAAAAATAATTTTTAATAATATAGTTAATTATAGATAGTTTTATTCTTGAGATGCGTGGTATCGGTCCCAATACCTCTTGCATGCAAAGCGAGAGCTCTACCATCTAAGCTACATCCCCACAATTCTTACGTCACAAAACCCTAAACGACTCGTCATCAATAATAGTGAAAATGAAAAACCACTCCTACTCATTATGTCGTAAATAAGAAAAAATTAAAAAGAAATAATACATTTATTAATCGATTCATTTGAAGATGCAATGTATCAATCCCCATACTTTCCACATGGGAAACAAGCGTTCTACCAATTTGAGCTACATCTCTACGATTCTTACATTAGAAAACTCTAAACGTCCCGCCATCGATTATTGTGAAAATGAAAAAATATCTCCGCTCGTTATGTCATAAATAAGGAAAGGGGAAAGATTGAATAGAAATAAAAAATTAATGACAAATAGTTTCTTTTGGAGATGCAGGATATCGATCCTCGTATCTCGCGAGTGCTCTACCATCTGAGCTACGTCATCAATAATAGTGAAAATGAAGAAATATCCCTACTCAACATGTCATCAATAATATATTTAATAATAGATAGTATATTTAATAATAGATAGTCTTATTTTAGAGATGCATGGTATTGATCCCCATACCTCTCACATGCAAAGCGAGCACCCTACCATTTGAGCTACATCCCCACAATTCTTATGTCACAAAACCCTAAACTTCTTGTCATCAATAATAGTGAAAAAGAAAAACTATTCAATATATTTAGTAATTGATTCATTTGGAGGTACAAGGTATCAATCTCCATACTTCCCACATCAAAAGTGAGTACTTTATCATTTGAGCTACATCCCCACAATTTTTACATCAGAAAACCCTAAACGTCCCGCCATCAATAATTGTGAAAATGAAAAAATATCTCCGCTCATTATTTCACAAATAAGGAAAGATTGAATAGAATAAAATATTAATAACATATAGTTTCTTTTGGAGATGGGGGGTATCAATCCCCGTATCTCTCACATTCTAAGCGAGTGCTCTACCATCTAAGCTACATCCCCACGCATCATAAAATCCTAAATTTTCTGCCGTCAATAATAGTAAAAATGAAGAAATATCACTACTCTACATGTCATGAATGATAAAAATTTGAAAAGAAATAATATATTTAATAATAGATAGTTTTTTTTGGATTAGTGGGGTATCAATTCCCGTACCTCTCGCATGCAAAGCGAGCGCTCTACCATCTTAGCTATATCCCCACAATTCTTTCGTCCTAAAACCCTAAATGTCTCATCATCAATAATAGGCTTGAGCTTGATATTATTCATTGTCGTATATCTTGAATTTTATAATTTTTTAAACTCATGCTCTTACGGGAGACATTATGGTTCTTTTTATGATTCCAAAATGGGAGAATTGAACTTGGGACATCTTGCCCCCTAAGCGAGAATCATACCACTAGACCAAATGCCCTTACTAAAAAGCCCAACATTTTTAGCTCCTACTCGATATGTTTTTTTCTCAAAAATTTGAAATCTATTTTCGTGAGGGGTTGTTGGACTATAAAACAAAAAGTTGATGGTCTTAGTTGTAAGTAAGGCATGTAATATTGAATTGTTCTAATATACAAAGGTTATCATATAAACAAACCACACAGCAAAGGAAACAAACTAATCAGTTTGGGTTAAATTAATTCGGTTCAGTTCATCAGTTTGTTTGATTTAATTCTTCATTATGCCTCGTATGACAAGAAAATAAAGTTGTATTGGATGCACTGAGTTTCATGTATGACAAACTCATATGAAATATAATTGCATTAATAGCACTAAGAGTTGGAATTTATAAGCATTTCATTAATTAAGTACAACTCATTCTTCATTAAAGACGAGATAAACTTTAGTTAAGTAACTGGAACTTTAAATTACTTCACGCGGAGCTTTAATTGCTCTATGCAAGTTACAATCTTTAGGATTGACTAATTGGACACGAGTTCTTGGATTTAGGGGATTGTTTTATGTAATTTTTAACTACAACTTATGTTTTCAAATTTTTAGGTCATAATTAAGATAGTAGGGGTTATATTATGGATGAACATTAGAGCTTCTATCTAGTTCACCACAACTACTATAGTTTTTATTAAATTTTTAGGTCATAATTAAGATAGTAGGGGTTATATTATGGATGAACATTAGAGCTTCTATCTAGTTCACCACAACTACTATGGTTTTTATTTGAAGGCTATAATTGTCATCTATGTTGTATGGCAATAAGATTTGTTTTGATGAAATTTTAAATGGAGAAAGAAATTTTCTTTAAAATAATAAACAGACCCAAGTTCATCGTTGTTGTCGTCTACTTGTGATTTGCAAAAAGCTTCCTAGTATATTGGAAGAGACTCCTCATTCTGAGATCAGCGGGAAGCGCAACGAGAGAGGTCACGATTGCCCAAGATATGTTGTCTATGATTTTCTTTAAAATAATAAACAGACCCAAGTTCATCGTTGTTGTCGTCTACTTGTGATTTGCAAAAAGCTTCCTAGTATATTGGAAGAGACTCCTCATTCTGAGATCAGCGTGCAAAAAGCTTTCTAGTATATTGGAAGAGACTCCTCATTCTGAGATCAGCGGGAAGCGCAACGAGAGAGGTCACGATTGCCCAAGATATGTTGTCTATGGCTGCATATTGTTGCATGTTGCACGATTTCCCAAGGGGCACACTTTGAGAATTGAACTCGAGACCTCTTACACCCGAAGCAAGAATTAGACCACTAGACCAAATGCCCTTGTAGTGGATCATTTGACTATTTACATGAGTTGGGCTTGGAGCATGCGTATAGGTTGAAAATGAAATGGTTGGATGCAGGCTGCAAATGAGGATTGGGCCACGGAAGGTTTTTTGCTTTACCACAAATAGACTTTAGGCTAGTGAGTCTCAAATTTTAGTTCAAACGGACCCAAAATCAAACCTACTAGTTCCTTCTTTCTTATACGACTTGTTAGACGAACACGACTCTCCACAATGGTATGATATTGTCCACTTTGAGCATAAGCTCTCATGGCTTTGCTTTTGGATTCCCAAAAGGCCTCATCCAATGGAGAGTGTATTGCTTTGATTATAAACCCATGACCATTCCCTAAATTAACCGATGTGGGACTTTCATCATCCAACACCTCCCCTCGAACAAAGCACGCCTCCCCTTAATTGAGGCTCGACTCCTTTGGAGTCTTAGTCATTTTTGACTGCCTTCGTACCTTCGAGGAGGCTTGACTCCTTTTGGAGTCCTTTGTTCGACATTTAAGGATTTGTCAATCTATTGACACGGCTAAGTTTAGGGCATGGCTCTGATAACTTGTTAGACGAACACGACTCTCCACAATGGTATGATATTGTCCACTTTGAGCATAAGCTCTCATGGCTTTGCTTTTGGATTCCCAAAAGGCCTCATCCAATGGAGAGTGTATTGCTTTGATTATAAACCCATGACCATTCCCTAAATTAACCGATGTGGGACTTTCATCATCCAACACCTCCCCTCGAACAAAGCACGCCTCCCCTTAATTGAGGCTCGACTCCTTTGGAGTCTTAGTCATTTTTGACTGCCTTCTACCTTCGAGGAGGCTTGACTCCTTTTGGAGTCCTTTGTTCGACATTTAAGGATTTGTCAATCTATTGACACGGCTAAGTTTAGGGCATGGCTCTGATACCATGTTAGACGAACACGACTCTCCACAATGGTATGATATTGTCCACTTTGAGCATAAGCTCTCATGGCTTTGCTTTGGGATTCCCAAAAGGCCTCATCCAATGGAGAGTGTATTGCTTTGATTATAAACCCATGACCATTTCCTAAATTAACCGATGTGGGACTTTCATCATCCAACACGACTCACTGAAAATTTTGGTGCCCTTCTCATTCCTATTCTTTGTTCCACCTCTTCTTGCTCTCTGAAACTTCTTTAAATGTTATTTGGGTGCATCTTCCTTAAAAGAATTGTGATGACAGATGACCTAGGTAAAACTACTATTGGGAGATCAGTGCAATAGAGAATCTGTGGCCCTTAACATAACAAAGAGTTCCTAGAAAAAAATATCATAGAACAATTAGTGTAATGCATTTGAAGTTATGGTCGAGGCTCTATCGAAATTCTACATTACAAAATAAATGGTACAACAACCATCATCTTCTTTTGCAAGACTTTCTCAAGCCCTCATCCTGGAATGAAAATGGTACCTACCCATCATCTTCTTTTGCAAGACTTTCTCAACTCTTGCTTCAACCCATCATCTTCTTTTTGAAGGACTTTCTCAAGCCCTCTCTTACATCCACAATTCTGTATTCTTGAGTCTAATTATAGTTTATAAGTGTCTTTATAAGATGGAAATTTCAAGAAATGCACTTAAGACCTCTTGCACCCAAAGCAAGAATCATACCACTAGACCAAATGCCCTTGTAGTAAATCTATCATTTTTAGTTGCTAATCCATATATTTTATGCGCCTCTATATTTAAAATTCATTCACATGTTTTTGTACTTTAGAACCTACCAAGTACAAGATTATGAATGACCCAACTCAAATTATTTTGGTTGAAGCGGATGATTGCCACTAAAGCATATGTGCATTCCTTTGGGATTTACTTCGTCCCTTTCACAATTTTACTACGTTAAGCATTCTTTGCTACCATTTAACAATATAATAGGATTGCAATCCATGTTAGAAAAAACGTACTTGTCTCTTGCTATTTAAGCGTACTTCGTCCCTTGCTACCATTTAACAATATTTATAAAATGTAATCTCAAATTAGAATCATAATCATATGACCAATCTCACTGTTAACCAAAGTAATAAGAGAATTAAGAAAAGGTGCAAAAATCTAAGATGTGAACTCAAGACCTCTCACACCCGAATAATACCACTAGACCAAATTTCCCTTCTTGAACATCTATCATTTTTAGCAATCACTCGATATGATTTTTTCTCTCAAGTTTGAAATCTATATTCGTTTGGAGTTGAGGGGCTAAAAGGAAATCCAACAAGGTGAGGTAGGTCTTTTTGTATAAGAGGAAGTTCAAGGATTCAACGAAAAGAAAATCATCAACCTTTTTAAATTTTCAATCAATACACATTCTTAATTAATAAATTGTTTTACATACAAAAACACAAAGTGAAACAAAACACAAAATTCTTAATTAATAAATTGTTTTAGCTAAAAAAACACAAAATGAAACAAAATAAGTGCATTGGATTGATACACGACATTCTTAATTAATAAATTATTTTACTTACAAAAACACAAAGTTAAACAAAACACCAAATTCTTAATTAATAAAGTGTTTTACCTAAAAAAAAACCCAAAGTGAAACAAATTAAGTGCATTGGATTGATACATTATTTAGGCCTTTTATAAGAATCATACCACTAGACCAAATGTCCTTGTTGTGGACTTCATATTCAATTCTGCATTGAACATATCATCGTTATTTCAATTACTTTATTTGATGTTCATATAAATTTGTTAATACTGATGGTGTTACTATAATACGTACGAAAGCAATTTGGATCTTAGGCACTCTGAGTACATTAATTATAATAAATTAGCTAGCATGTTCAAAAACATTAAAACTCAATGAGTTTGAATGCTAACCTTTTGTAGTTCAAATTTATTTTTCCTCACGAACCGGTTTCGAACCACCACTAGTGTCTTCTCTACTATTCTCCAGCCTTAGAATGGGATTGTAGAATCTGGTGAGTGACTAAACTTGATAGGAATTTAGAATGTAAAGAGAGAGTTTTGAGAGATTTTCTCAAAGTTTTTCAAGCAAACGTACCTTAATCACTCTATTTATAGTCATATTTGCATGTTCATCTAAATTTGAGATTACCAATTTTTGACACTCAAAATTCCACTTAAATTTGTCGGATTATGAGGCAAGCATGCAAGTTCGAGTTAACCAAATTTTGACACTCAAAATTTCACTCAAATTTGTGGGGTTTATTTGGCAAACATGCATGTTTGGTTAAACCAAATTTTGACACTCAAAAGTCACTCAAATTTGTGGGATTATGTGGCAAACATGGAAATTTGGTTAAACCATATATTGACACACAATATTCCTATAACTCAAACATGAATTTTTCTATTCGGTGAAGTCAACATTTTGACTTTCTTTATTTTAATTCAACAATTAATTTAAATAATTAATTTCAAATCAAAATCCTTTAGCATATAGTCCCTCGTTCTCCTGAGATACTTGAGAATATTCTCTACGGCAGTCCAATGATCACGTCCCGGATTGAACTGATATCTGTTGACAATTCCCACAGCATAGCATATGTCGGGTCGGGTACATAGCATGGCATACATCAGACTATCGACTGCTGATGCATAGGGAATGTGTCTCATATCCTCAACTTCTTGAGGTGTCTTAGGACTTTGTTCCTTCGAAAAATGAACTGCGTGCCTGAAAGGTAATAATCCTTTCTTGGAGTCCTACATCTTATATCGAATCAACATTTTCTCGATGTACGATGCCTAAGACAATGCTAGTGTTTTGTTCTTGCGATTCCGTACAATTTGGATTTCAAGAACAAACTGAGTCTCTCCCAAATATTTCATTTGGAATTGTGTCGCTAGCCAATGCTTAATGTCGGTCAGAAATCCCACATCATTTCCAATCAGTAGGGTATTGTCAACGTACAACACCAAGAAAACTACTGTAGAGTTGACTACCTTCTTGTAAACACAAGGTTCGTCAACATTCTGTTTAAAACAATAAGATTTGATCGTAGTATCAAACCTTATATTCCAAGATCGAGATGCTTACTTTCAACCCATAAATGGATCTTTTAAGCTTGCAAATCTTTTGCTTGTGATCCTGTTCAATGAACCCCTCTGGTTGAGCCATATAGATACTCTCTTCAAGATTGCCGTTTAGAAAGGCAGTCTTGACATCCATTTGCCAAATTTCATAATCATAAAATGTGACAATGGACAAGAGTATTCTAATTGATTTAAACATAGCAACTGGAGAGAAGGTTTCTTCATAGTTCACTCCCTCTCTTTGGGTATAACCCTTTGCTACAAGTAGAGCTTTAAAGGTCTGTACCTTACCGGCTTGGTCTCGTTTCCTCTTGTAGATCCATTTGCAACCAATAGGTTTTACACCATCTGGTTGATCTAGAAGTTTCCAGACTGAATTGAAGTACATTGACTCTATTTCAAAATTCATGGCTTTGATCCATTGATCTCTATCTTCATCATTCATTGCCTGTTTATAGGTCAATGGATCCTCAATGCCATCATCAGGTATGATGATCTTTGTTTCTACCAAACTCAAGTAATGATCGGGTTGAGTTATAACCCTCCCACTACGTCGAGGCATTCTAAACTCTTGAGAAGGATGTGATTGACCAGAATTGCGAGCTCCATCAACAACTCTTGTTGAAGGACCAACCTGATCAACAACTCGTGTTGTTTTATCAGTAGCTTCTTTAGAAATCCCACTCAATACTAATTTGCTGCGTGGTTGATGATTTCTTACGTGGTCTTCCTCTAAGAATGTAGCGTTTGTTGATACAAACACTCTGTTTTCTTGAGGGTCATAAAACAAACTACCTTTCGTCTCTTATAGGTATCCTACGAATAGGCATAATTTTGAACGACGTTCTAATTTTTCGAGGTTTTGCGCCAACACATATGTTGGGCATCTTCAAATCCTGAACTGATATAAACTACCTTTACGCCCTCTCCATAACTCAAAAGGTGTTTCTGAAACACTTTTAGAAGGAACCATGTTCAAAATGTATGCAGCAGTCTCCACTACATATCCCCAAAACGAATCAGGTAATTGAGCGAAACTCATCATAGACCGAACCATGTCTAACAGAGTTCTATTTCTCTTTTTTTATACACCGTTCTGTTGGGGTATACCAGAGGCTGAGAGTTGAGACGTTATTCCATGTTCTATCATATAGTCCTGGAATCTCAAATCCATATACTCTCCACCTCAATCTGATCGAAGTATTTTAATAGTTTTTCCTAAAAGTTTCTCAACCTTAGTCTCTGAATTTTTCAAGAGCTTCGGACTTGTGATGCATTAGGTAAAGATAATCATACCTTGAATAATCGTCAATAAAACTGATGAAACATTCATACCCTCCTCATGCTTTTACATTCATTGGATCACAGAGATCCACATGCATGAGTTTTAAGGTTTCTTTGGCTCTATAACCTTTTTATGAAAAAGGTCGTTTAGTCATTTTACGCTCAAGACAAGACTCCCATGGAGGTAAAGAGTTGTCTTCTAACTCATTTAGAAGTCTTCTTTTAACCAATCTCTCAATCCTATTGAGATTAATGTGGCCTAGTCTTAAGTGCCAAAGATAGGTATTAGAAAAAATCTTTTTATCATTTATTTTAAGTTTAGCTATTTTAAATATCTTGGTATTTAAAACAACTTTTGTTTCGCTCGGTTTTAACATATATAAGTTGTTTTCTAGTTTTGTAGAACAAATATGAATACCTCTTTTGAAAAGGAACACTTCATTGATTTCAAAAAATACTTTATACAATTGTTCTAATAAATAAAAGATAGATATTAGATTTCTTTTCATTCTAGGAACAAAAAATACATTATCTAATATAATGAATCTATCTTTGAAAAACAACTTTAAATTTACTACTGATCTTGCTAAGACAACTTCTCCTGTTCCATTCCTGAGTGTTATCTCGCCTTCCGCAAGCATTCTCTAGGAACTAGTTTCTTGAAAAAAAAGAACAAATATGATTAGTGGCCCCTGAATCCAGTATCTAGGTTGAGTAATCATACTCTACTCAACATATTTCTACAACTAGTAAATCATATTTACCTTGTTGTGCCTTTTCGGCTTTCTTCTCTGCAAGGCATTTTGAGCAGTGACTTTTCCCATGCTCGTTTTTATTGCAATGGAAACATTTTCCATTATCTGCATTTTAAACCTTGCATTTGAGTCGGGGTTTAGGGGACATTCCTCAGTTAAAACAAACCTTAAATCATCATTTCCAAGTATTGTGTTTAGGTTTTATTTTCTTGTTGCGTAATTGTCGTCGTTTAATTTCTCAGAAGCGAGTAATTGTACTATTGAGCTTGACATACTAAGATTTAAAACAAATTCTATTAGTGAATTGACTTAATCATTTTTAATCCAATCAAGTTTAGCAAATGTAATAATGTACCCAAAAATTATTAATTTACAACGATACTTTAGTGAGTTAGAGAAATTGCTACGGGCAGTCAATCACTCCTTCACTAAACCAAGACATTCTTGAGTTAAACACTAATCCTAGAATAACTTTTATTCCTATAGTGTTTTAGTTATCGCCACTTTGGTCCAGAATAACTCTGATCCACCATTTTCAAACTTCAGAGATCGGCCCCAACAATGCTATCAAATGAAAAAGCCAAAGTTGGGAATGGACCCCTAAGGAATCCTATCCATTTCTGGAGTTTGCGTTGTTCCGACTCCCATGTTATGACCCTCCGATTGGGTAGTTGTTCTAGGGCAACATGCAGGCGGAACATGGGAATCTCAAGGTGTAACCTAATGGTGGAGACCATAGGATGTGTTGATGTACTTCCTTCTCCTACCTACTATAAATACTTTCTCTATTCACCTTCTTATTGACTCATGCAAACACCTTCTGAATGGAGGCCGCTCCTAGGGAGACACGAGACAAAGCATGAATCTCACGGTGTGAATTTTTCAGAGAGCGTAAAAAGAAAAAGATGTATCTCATATATCTTTTTCCTCCCACTAAGTATTTTAGACGGTTGGGCATACTTATTACTTAGGTATATTCCGGCTAATTAAATATAACTTAAGTTAGGTGATTTCTCCAAGTATAACATTTATATTGGATTTTTACCTATAATGTCTAGGTGATTTTTCATTTTTTTTTAAAAAAAAATCCATACATCACTCACACATGCTCATAAAACTGGGCTAATTAAACTCAAGTCCTGACCCGATCTCCAGGTAGCAGGTGTTCTGTAAACCGTCAACTTAAGTACCTCCAGCTTTAGACAAGATCATACCAGGTGAGCTTTCTTGTAACCGCAGTTTTACAAGATATCGACCTATTTTAACTATTAAAATTGATCGTGCTTGGTTGTTAACCTTAAGTGAGCATGCATTTATCTTTGTTATAGATTTTAACGTCTATCTCGTTTTATGACGTTGAAAATAACCTATAACATGCTTTATATAACAATTATATAATCATCCATTCTATGCAATAATATAACAATTTATATCTATCACTCATGGAACCCTAAACATGCATACTATAAATTAGAACACTTATAACGTACTTGGAATGCATGAAACATGCTTAGTCTATGATGGGATTTAAACTCTATATGACATACTTTATGCATATAAATTTTCTATTTAATTAAAACATACATTCATAATGCATAATTAATTAAACACATTAAAGTGGATTGGTTTTGGCATTTTAAAGCAAGTAATTAACTAAATTATTACATTCATAATTAAAAATAACTTGAACCGCTCCCGAGGATCACGTATAGGTTGAACCAACCCTTAAAAACGTTGAACCGGACCCTAGCTGGCAAAAAAAAACACCTGAACCACCTCTTCCATCTTCTTCTTCAGTTCAGCTTGCTATCGCTTTCATTTTTACAACCTAAAATGGACTCTAATGACTCCATAAAAATTACAGATTTTTCTGCACTCATTAAAGCCCATACACATTAGGCCAATTACAATAATTGAATACAATGTAAGCATAAAAAAAATTCCAAAACCATAAACATCTACTTTAGCAACCATAAAATTTCATTCATGAAATGGTACCCACCATGCTCAAATTAATGTAAATAAAGTGCCTAGCATGGTGTTACTATAACACGTGCGGAAGCAATTTGGATCTTAGGCACTCTAAGTACATTAATTATAGTAAATTAGCTAGCATGTTCAAAAGCATTAAAACTCAATGAGTTTGAATACTAATCTTTTGTAGTTTAAATTCATTTTTCCTCACGAACCAGTTTCGAACCACCACTAGTGTCTTCCCTACTATTCTCCGGCCTTAAAACGGGATCATGGAATCTGGTGAGTGACTAAACTTGATAGGAATTTAGTATATGTAAAGAGAGGTTTTGAGCGATTTTCTCAAAGTTTTTCATGCAAACTTTCCATGTACCTTAATCACTCTATTTATATAGTCATATATGCATGATATTTGCATGTTTGTGCAAATTTGAGATTACCAAATTTTGACACTCAAAATTTCACTCAAATTTGTGGGATTATGTGGCAAGCATGCAAGTTTGAATTAACCAAATTTTGACACTCAAAATTCCACTCAAATTTGTGGGGTTTATTTGGCAAACATGCATGTTTGGTTAAACCAAATTTTGACACTCAAAATTCCACTCAAATTTGTGGGATTATGTGGCAAACAAGTAAGTTTGTTTAAACCATATATTGACACACAATATTCCTATAACTCAAACATGGATTTTTCCATTCGTGAAGTCAACATTTTGACATTCTTTAAATAATTAATTTCAAATCAAAATAATATGAAATGATTAATTAAACAATTTAATTAAAATTTAACATTAAATAAAATGTCAATCTCAATGAATTCTGACTCATGTTCATTATGAATCCCTATTAATAATTAAAATATTTAAAATCTTATTTAAATATCTCCAATTCTCCCTTTTTGTTTAATTCGTATTTAAAACAAAATGCGGTTAAATATGTCCTATATATTTAGCGTATATTCCCTAATTTGAATTTGAACACTTCGAACTCACTCGTCACACTGTTCTAAGGTTTAGTTCGATCTGAGCTAGCATGGGGACCTAATAGACCTATAGATCATGGGCTTCAATGATCCGAGATTAACCGGCTAAACTCATTAACCTTGTTAACCAACATTCGTTAACTATTGGGACACTTCACTGTAGCCTAGTAGTTGCACTCCCCTCACTATAGATATATTTTTGTCCATTTGATATAATTATGATTGGTAAGTCGATCCTTCACAGGTTGTTCGTAACTAGAGCTGGGTCAATTTACCGTTTTACCCCTAAATTTACTTCTTGTTCCTTGAGTCCCACTGATCATCTAATGAACAATTGGTTTGTGGTCCAACCACCAAACCAAATCCCTCTCGAGCCAATGAGAGGGTGGAACCCCTTGTTCAAGACTTGGAGTCAGTACTTGAGGGAACAACCTCTCTCTACTATCCCTAAAAGTGGATAGGAGTAAATTCCATCTTACACTCTATGTCTCCAGCTATTCACCCAGTCTTACCCTTGAAATGGTAGGCTTATTGAGTCGGCGAACTCGGGCCACTCTCACCCATGCAAATCTAAGGATAATTCCGAATAAACAGGAGTTCATAGTTAGCTCAGGATTAAGATCGAGTTACCTAGGTCATTGAATGAAAAAATCAGTCTCAAAGTGAGAGTGGTTTTCTTGGTCCGATCTTATGCAATACTCATTGCATAGGACGCCCCCACTCACATGTACCGCATCCATAGTGTCCTAGAATAAGATACTCAACCTTATCCATATACTATATATCATTTTGACTATATATTTGAACTTGATTCACTCTGATGTCTCTACATATAGTTCAAGTAATCATACTAAACCCAACAAATATAATCAATTCTACTGATTGATCCTGAATGATCATGAATAAAAGAAGACTAATGGAGATGTGGGCAATCGATCCCCGTACCTCTCGCATGCAAAAAGAGCACTCTACCATCTTAGCTACATCCCCACAATTCTTACATCACAAAAGTCATAGGTCCCGTCATCCATAAATAGTGAAAATGCACCCTACCATCATAGCTACATCCCAACAATTCTTACATCACAAAAGTCATAGGTCCCGTCATCCTTAAATAGTGAAAATGAAAGGCTATCTCTCCTCATTATGTCATAAATAAGAAAAAATTGAAAAGAAATAATATATTTAACGATTGATAGTATTCTTTGGAGATGCATGGTAACGATCCCTACACCTCTGGCATGCAAAACGATTGCTCTACCATCTGAGCTACTTCCCCACAATTATTCTTGCTTTTCTTCAATTGAAAAGAAATAATATATTGTGATTTTGCTTTTCTTCAATTTTGTACCATCTGTCCGAAAGTGTCATTTTTCTCCACAATTTCAACACTATGCGTTTGGTTTGTTTGGAGATTTTTCTCGATTCCTTTATTTTGATCGCCATGTTTGTTTGGGCTCTTTGATTTACTTCTTTTCTTTCGATCAACACTGAGAGTATTGCCAGATGAATCTCCAATTTCCCATTTGGGAATACGTTCACTGACATCTCGAATTTCATCAAACTTTAGTTTATCAAATCTTCGTGAACTGTTGATTGCAGCAACAACAGTATACCACGGCTCGGGTAAAGATGACATCAAAATTACTGTTTTAATCTCATTTTTTAACCTAATTTCCTGTCAAAACCCAACTTTCGAGGCTTCGAAAGACCGAATCGTGACTAAAAAGACGAAATTGAAAACAAATAAAAATAAAATGGAAGGTAAAAATTCGGCAAAATTTAAAACAAGTAAATGAAAATTAAGGATACTAAAATTAAATATAAAATCAAAGTCAAATGTTACCAAATAGGAATTGCAAATATAAAATGAAATACAAAAGACTAAATATGAAGACGGACAAAGGACTCGAAAAGACCGACAAGGGACTGACGCTCCGGAACGACACCCCTCTATGACAGTGCAGCTCCTGAACACCCCCCCACCTCGACCGGTACTTGAAAAAAAAGGAGATAAAGAGGTGAGTATAAAAATATACTCAGTAAGCAACCTACTTGTAGGCTCTTTTCACATTCTTATCTTGGTAGGTATCCACGGTCTCTCTCGGGTTTCTAAATAGAGTGATCTAAGCTGCCACTCTCGTTTCTGTATCTTAGGAGGCTTGTCCATCTTAAGTAGTGATATGATCAGTGTCCTGAGGTGAGGCACGACCTCAGAAGTAAATCTGAGGGGATCGTATGGCTGGATCTGAATACGTAACTCTCTCTAAACATCATCCGTGGAGGTTAGCTGACGACCCTCACATGGGACCATACATCCACTAAATGGGGTTCGACCCCCTGTGTGCCGGTCAGCTACCGAGTCATCCTATGTGGCTCCACGTCCCCCGCTCAGGGGCGGGTTTCTACGGCCTAGGAGTCCTGTTCAGAAGACCCCTTAGCTATCACCACTAGGGCTTGGCACCTGTCACACTTCCTTGTCTGGATTTGTCAAGCTCAACGATCTCCATACCGGAGCTCTGTCTCGACGGTATGGTATCAGAGCAGAGAGGGAAGTGGAGGTTCTGATGACACTATCCACACTGCTCAACTCTAGCGGGCTACCTACAGTTACCGTGGTGACCTATTATTCGTTCTAGGGTGGAGAACTTGGTGGCTTAGACTTGGATTCATGTATCTCTAGGATTCCCGTGCCTGGTCTCACAAACCTATCAAGTTTGGAATTTTAGGCTCTGGATCCGCCAGTAATCATTTCGCGGGCCTAATTGCACGGTATTCTAGAAGTCCCCCATTATAGGGTCTCATCAAGCCTACTTAGTCACAAGCACCCTAATCTAAGCTTGTAATATCTTTCTATTCATCAAGAAAGATAACACAACAATCATCATGCATAAGAGTTAACATGCAGCAGTTCATGCAATATTAACAAACATGCTCAATGGGAAGATAACGTCCATCTTTACCCTGAGCGCAGATTTCACAAGTTTTCCATCCTCCTCTTGCATACATACTTTATCAGAATCTCAATAAAACAGATTTAATAAACATTTCATATCTAGTTTTCCTTAATTACTTCATTTTCACAGTTTCCATACTAATATACTAGGTCCGATTATCACTCTATCATTGATTAGAAGAGTCAAGTCAGGTTTATCATGGAGTCTCTTCCTAAAAGCTTCTTCCAGTTCCGCACAAATGTGATAATGAACAAAATAGAATATAACTTGACTGCTCTTCTCAATGAGCTACAGACTTATCAATCCCTCCTTAACGAACAAGGGACAAACAGGAGAAGCAAATGTTGCTATCTCCAAGAAATTACTACAAGGATCGTCCTCCAAAAAATAAGTCTGGTTCTTCAACTTCTAAAAGTGTTTTGATGAAGAAGAAGGGTAAAGGGAAAAATAAGATTCCTACTAACCACAAACACAAGGTCCAAAAAGCAGATAAAGAAAAATATTTCCTTTACAACGAAAACAAGCACTAGAAGAGAAACTGCCCAAAACACCTTGCAGAGAAGAAAGCCAAAAAGTCACGACAAGGTAAATATGATTTACTTGTTGTAGAAATATGTTTAGTAGAGTATGATATCTCAACTTGGATACTAGATTCAAGGGCCACTAATCATATTTGTTTCTTTTTACCAGAGAACTAGCTCCTGGAGAATGCTTGCAGAAGGCGATAAACGCTCAGGGTTGGAACAATTGTATATTAGATAATGTACTTTTTGTTTTTTGGAGATAGATTCATTATATTAGATGATGTACTTTTTGTTCCGGAAATGAAAAGAAATCTAATATCTATCTCTTGTTTATTAGAACAATTGTATAAAGTATCTTTTGAAATCAATGAAGTGTTCATTTGTAAAAGAGGTATTCATATTTGTTCTGCAAAACTAGAAAACAACTTTTATATGTTAAAACCGAGCGAAACAAGAGCTATTTTAAATACCGAGATGTTTAAAACAGCTGAAACTCAAAATAAACTACAAAAGATTTCTTCTAATACCTATCTTTGGCACTTAAGACTAAGCCACATTAATCTCAATAGGATTGAGAGATTGGTTAAAAGAGGACTTCTAAATGAGTTAGAAGACAACTCTTTACCTCCATGTGAGTCTTGTCTTGAGGGTAAAATGACTAAGCGACCGTTTTCCAAAAAAGGTTATAGAGCCAAAGAAACCTTAGAACTCGTGCATACAGATCTAGGTGGTCCAATGAATGTCAAAGCACGATGAGGGTATAAATATTTCATCAGTTTTATTGATGATTATTCAAGGTATGACTATCTTTACCTAATGCATCACAAGTCCGAAGCTCTTGAAAATTGAGAGAGTATAAGACTGGGGTTGAGAATTTATTAGGTAAAACTATTAAAACACTTCGATCCGATCGAGGAGGAGAGTACATGGACTTAAGATTTTAGGACTATATGATAGAACATGGAATAAGGTCTCAACTCTAAGCTCCTGGTATGCCTCAACAAAATAGTGTATGAGAAAGGAGAAATAGAACTCTGTTAGACATGGTTCGGTCTATGATGAGTTTCGCTCAATTACCCGATCCGTTTTCGGGATATGCAGTGGAGACTGCTACATACATTTTGAACATGGTTTCGACTAAGAGTTTCAGAAACACCTTATGAGTTATGGAAAGGGCGTAAAGGTAGTTTTCGTCACTTCAGGATTTGAGGATGTCTAGCACATGTGTTGTTGCAAAACCCCAAGAAATTAGAACGTCGTTCAAAATTATGTCTATTCGTAGGATACCCTAAAGAGACGAAAGGTGGTTTGTTTTATGACCCTTAAGAAAATAGAGTGTTTGTATCAACAAATGCTTCATTCTTAGAGGAAGACCACGTAAGAAATCATCAACCTCGCAACAAACAAGTATTAAGTGAGATTTCTAAAGAACCTACTGATAAAACAACCAGAGTTGTTGATGAAGTTGACACTTCTAGTCAATCACATCCTTCTCAAGAGCTCATAATGCCTCGACGTAGTGGAAGGGTTATAACTCAACCCGATCGTTACTTGGGTTTGGCAGAAACTCAAGTCATCATACCTGATAATGGCTTTGAGGATCCATTGACCTATAAACAGGCAATGAATGATGAAGATAGAGATCAGTGGATCAAAGCCATGATTCTTGAAATGGAGTCAATGTACTTCAATTCAGTCTGGGAACTTGTAGATCAACCAGATGGGGTAAAACCTATTGGTTGCAAATGGATCTATAAGAGGAAACGAGACCAAACCGGTAAGGTACAGACCTATAAAGCTCGACTTGTAGTAAAGGGTTATACCCAAAGGGAGGGGTTGGACTATGAAGAAACCTTCTCTCCTGTTGCTATGCTTAAATCAATTAGAATACTCTTGTCTATTGCCACATTTTATGATTATGAAATTTGGCAAATGGATGTTAAGACAGCCGTTCTAAATGGCAATCTTGAAGAGAGTATCTATAAGGCTCAACTAGACGGGTTCATTGAACAGGATCACGAGCAAAGGGTTTGCAAACTTAAAAGATCAATTTATGGGTTGAAGCAAGCATCTCGATCCTGAAATATAAAGTTTGATACTGCGATTAAATCTTATGGCTTTCAACAGAATGTTGATGAACCTTGTGTTTATAAAAGAATAGTCAACTCTACAGTAGCTTTCCTGGTGTTGTACATTTATGATATCTTACTCATTGAAAATGATGTGGGATTTCTGACTCTTTCCTGGTGTTGTACGTTGACGATATCTTACTCATTGGAAATGATGTGGGATTTATGACTGATATTAAGCATTGGATAGCGACAAAATTCCAAATGAAAGATTTGGGAGAGGCTTTGTTTGTTCTTGGAATCCAAATTGTTCGGAATCGCAAGAACAAAACACTAGCATTGTCTCAGGCATCGTACATCGACAAAATGTTGATTCGATAGAAGATGCAGGACTCCAGGAAAGGATTATTACCTTTCAGGCATGGAGTTCATTTGTCGAAGGAACAAAGTCCTAAGACACCTCAAGAAGTTGAGGATATGAGACACATTCCCTATGTATCAGCACTCGATAGTCTGATGTATGTCATGCTATGTACCCGACCCGACATATGCTATGCTGTGAGAATTGTCAGCAAATGTCAGTCCAATCCGGGACGTGATCATTGGACTGCCGTTAAGAATATCCTCAAGTATCTTAGGAGAACGAGGAACTATATGCTATTGTACGGTGCTAAGGATCTGATCCTTACAAGGTACACTGACTCGGATTTTCAGACCGATGTAGATTCGAGGAAATCGACATCAGGATCTGTTTTCACTCTGAATGGAGGAGCAATAATATGGAGAAGTATAAAGCAAGGTTGCATTGCTGATTCCACCATGGAGGCTGAGGATCAAATTCAAGTATATAGTCAAAATGATCTATAGTACAGGGATAAGGCTGAGTACCTTATCCTGGGACTATAGTATAGATCATTTTGACTAGATACTTGAACTTGATCCACTCTTATGTCTCTACACATAATTAAAGTACTCATACTATAGTTAGAGTGTTCTTAGTTTATTGGATTTCGATTAATAATCGTAAAGTTAACTCTATTCCATAACAATCTTTACGGAATAAACAACAATAACAACTTTATTGAAAATAGAATATGTTTTTGTTTACAAACTATGAGTTTTAAGACATAAAACCTAACAACATTTAGTATGTGGTTTTTAATTGTATGATCTTCTTTTTTTATCTGTTGCCTTTTAATTCTTTTCTCATGTATTCCAAATTAATTTTAGTTGATCTTTGTTTCCAAATCTTTCCTTATCTCAATGTTTATTGTTCACAAATTTTCTTGGTCATTCTATTTTTAATCTATTCATTTGGCTAATATAAATTTAATCTAATATTACTAATTTGACTTGATTTGATAGAATTGATATAAATGATTGACATTTAGTTTCTAACTCAAAGCTCAACCATGGTAAGAATTTGAAGATCTAACTATAATTGGTTGTGATTTCTAAAAAAACAATAGGGTAAAGAAAATGAAGATTTAATATATACCTTATATATACCTTATTGATCAAATCTATCTTTACTTAAATCTCACCGTGAATCACAACTGAGTAAAGACTATTCTCTCTTTTTTTTTTTTTTTGAAGTAAATCTGACTATTATTATTTTTCTGTTTTTTTTTCCCGGTTGCTTTCTGGCTTAAGGATGGGTTAATGAGAGATAATTGTGGGAAGAGACAGAGGTTAGTGGAGAGAAGTCTGGAAATGTTGTTTTTTTTTTTTTTGTTTATTTATTTATTATTATTATTATTTTAACCATCTTTTTTTATAATCATGTTTTATTTCTTTATTTCTTTATTTATTTTAGGGCTATTATATTATATACCTTTAAAATTTATTTTTGGGCTATTATATTATATACCTCAGAAACTTTTGTCCTCAAAAGTGTTTTAATCTTAGAATAACTCGGATCCTTATTATAAGAGTTCTTTGTTAAGTCTTCAAGTACCACTAAGTAAAAATTCTTAACAAGTATACCCTCATCCAAATGAGTCAAACATTTATTTGATGTCTTTCATAAGCCTATCCTTAGGTATTCATAGAAACTTTGATTTCTTATAAGGTGTCTTGCTGGATAGTTACATATTTTAAATCTTGATTCATACAACAAAATTGTTTTAATTCCCTAAAATCTTTCATACTTACCTTTAATACCATAAATAAGTTCATATAATTTTCCTATAGTATTTTGAGTCTTCTAGGATCTTGAAAATTTCATAAAATTTTCATAAGGGTCTTTTGGTCCTTTACCACCCCAAATCTTGGTTTAATTTTTCAACATATTACAATGGTCTTGTAACTTTATGCAATCCCTTTACACCATGACATACGGCTCCTCATCAAATTTTATATCACTTGGAGGTCACTTTGGTCATAAGCAAGTGGTACTTAATTATAGGGATATTTTAGTCATTTAACACCTATACTTAGTTTAGCCCGTTATCATAATCTAATGGTCACCAAATTTCATACCTAACATTATCATGTCATATTGTGCACTCTCCTAAAATTTCATGAGCAACATAATTCATTTATAAGGTTGGCTTTAATCCCAAGATCCACATTCTGTTTTTTGGTTTTTTTTTTTTTTTTTTCATGATGATTAAGGGATCAATAGTTTTACTAGTTTTTGCTTTACCTTGTTTTCCAAATCAAATTCTGTAAACTTAAGCTAACGGTTCACTAATTGACCTTTTTTGTCCATACATCCTCAAAATCTTATTTTAAAATACAAGATATCTTCCTACACAATCAAATTGTTGATAAAACTTTAAAATGGAACTTTCTTTTGATCCAATTGTTTTTTTTTTTTTTCTCTCCTTATCATTAAGGAAAGACAGAAAAATTTCTGGGTAGAAACCTTCTTTTGAATTTCATTTAAGATTCGAACCCATAGCTGATGATAGAACTAGAATAGATATTTTTTGTTTCCGACTCACACACACTCATATCTTTGTTTCTCAATCAATATCTTATTTAATCATCCTCCCAATCTAATGTTATGGTGTCGGTTTAGATCGAAATTTTGTTATAGTCAACTTCTGACTGGAAATAGATACTGAGGCTTTGCAATATTTGACTGATCATAATTCTATATAGTCCATTTACTATAGAAGTTCCCACAGGTTCCAATTAAAATGGTTCGCTCTCTACATTTTTAATAATTAAAAAAAGAAAAAAAAGAATTGTTTTCCTTTCCTCATTATTGTTAGTATTTGTATTGTTTGTAAGTGTCCACTTGATTTGGTTTCTCATTAAGGTCTCATCTGTGTAGATGAATTTCATATAAAAATTTGCCTATTTTCACACAAAATCAAGAAATTTGTAATATTTCTTCTCTTTCGGCTACCTACCTGTGAATGTTTGATTAATCCACCACACCCAAATGGTGGTGAGAGTTCTCTTATTTATAATCATTTACAGAATACAGAAATAAGGTAAATTACAAATAATAAGGAAATAGCGATAAAAAGAAAGAATAATAAATGAATACAATATATTTGCATTTAGTAAAAGGGCAAATATGGTAACCCGTAATGTAAGGCAAATATCTAGATATTTGCCTTATAATGAATGGTCAACTATCCTTAACACCCCCCCCGCAAGCTGAGCGTCGGATTTGAACGAACATGAAGCTTGGATCTGAAAAATTCAAAGAGAGGTCGAGAAATACTCTTTGTGAAGATGTCAGCAACTTGGAGATGAGAGGGTACATATTGTGTACGAAGTTTGCCAGCGATAACAAGTTCTCGAAGGAAATGATAATCTAGTTCAACATGCTTGGCCCGCTTGTGAGAAACAGGATTAGAGCTCAAAAAAATAGCACTTTTGTTGTCACATAAGAGTAAGGGCTGCTGTAAAATAGGAACCTTGAGGTCATGCAAAAGATGCGTAACCCAAAGAAGTTCAGCAGCAGTTGTGGCAAGAGCACGATACTCAGATTCACAGCTGGAGCGTGATACAGTAGGTTGCTTTTTGGCACTCCAAGAAATGAGATTGTTACCAAGATAAATAGAATAGTCGGATGTAGAACGACGAGTATCGGGACAACCAGCCCAGTCAGCATCCGAATAAGCGACTAGCGTACTAGGAACAGTGGATGGACGAAAGATAAGACCAAAGTGGAGTGTTCCTTTGACATAGCGAAGAATACGTTTGACAGCAAGAAAGTGATCTGCAGTAGGGGCATGCAAGAATTGACTGACAGAATTGACAGCATAGGCAATATCTGGACGCGTAATAGTCAAGTACTGAAGGGCGCCAACAAGAGATCTGTAGAGACTAGGATCAGAGAAAGGAGAACCATCAGCAGTTAGGTGTTGAGAAACAACCATGGGAGTGTGAACTGGTTTGCTATCGAGCAACTGAGCACGAGTAAGAATATCTCGAGCATATTTTAACTGACTGATAAAGAGACCATCAGGAGTGGGTGAAGCTTCAAGACCAAAAAAGTAACTGAGAGAACCCAAATCTTTGGTAGCAAACTCAGAATGAAGCTTGCGAGTAAAGCTGTTAATAAGAGATGAGTTGTTGCCGGTAACAATAATGTCATCAACATAAAGAAGCAAATAGATAAGGTTAGATTGCTGATGAAAAACAAAAAGGGACGTGTCAGCGCGACTGCAAGAAAACCCAAGTGTGAGAAGAAATGAGCTAAAACGCTGAAACCAAGCACGAGGAGCTTGCTTTAAGCCATAGAGAGCTTTCTTTAATAGACAAACATGCATAGGAAATCGAGGATCAACATACCCAGGAGGTTGTTCCATATGAACACGTTCAATAAGCGTTCCATTGAGAAAAGCATTCTTGACATCAAGTTGCCGAAGAGGCCATTTATTTGTGACTGCAATAGAAAGCACAACACGGACAATGGTAGCTTTGACAACCGGACTGAAAGTGTCAGGGTAGTCAAGACCAGGAACCTGAGTATAACCTTTGGCAACGAGACGAGCCTTGAAACGCTCGACGGATCCATCGGGCAAATATTTAATACGAAACACCCATTTAGAGCCCACGATGTTGGTGTTGGCAGGGCGAGGAACCAAAGTCCAAGTATCATTTTGTTGTAACGCTCGAATTTCTTCATCCATGGCAGCTACCCAAGCAGGATTCTTAGCCGCAGATTTGAATCCTTTTGGCTCAGTGGATGCAAGAAGAGCAGAGAGAAGTCCAGATGAGCCCAACATACCAAGATTTGCTGGATGACGAGTCTTGAATATACCAGCTTTGGCGCGTGTGATCATAGGATGAGTGCTCAAAGAAGAGAAATCAACAGGAGGTTCAATAGAGGTTGAATTAGAAGTCGAGGGTGGCAAAGTGGAACCTGCAAGAGAAGTATCAACCTGCACAGACTCATCTACAAGGTCAGAACAAATATCACACGGGGATGAACTGGATTGAGGAATGTGCGGTGATGAAGTGGTAGGGGGGGATGAATCAATATGATGAAGATGTGGTTCCAAGAAATTTGAAATAGGAATAGTAGAAAGAGGTTGGGCTTGGGAGCTAGGGATAGTAGGAAAGTGAGTTTCATCAAATTGAGCATGGCAGGTAATATATAGCTTAGTGGTGGCGGGATCAAGACAGCGGAACCCTTTATGAATAGGACTATAACCCAAAAAAATACAAGGAATGCTGCGGGGAGAAAGCTTGTTAGGCATATAATCACGCAAATAAGGATAAACACGACAACCAAAGGGATGAAAATTGTCATAATGTGGAGTGTAGCCATAAAGGAGTTCAAAGGGTGACTTACCTCCAAGAAGTGGAGTAGGCAACCGGTTGATAATATAAGCTGCAGTGCTGAAGGCGTCAACCCAAAAACAAGGAGAAAGATGAGAGTGAACGAGAAGGGCCAAGCCAGTCTCAGTCACATGACGATGTTTTCTCTCAACACGACCATTTTGAGCAGGTGTATATGGACAAGAGAGTTGATGGTGGATGCCAGAATTACGTAAATGAGTTTTGAAACAAGTACTAGTAAATTCGGTACCACCATCGCTTTGAAATACCTTGATACGAGAAGAATATTGATTTTCCACAAATTTTTGAAATTGAAGAAAAATATCAAAAAAATCATATTTAAATTTTAAAGGGTAAAACCAAGTGAATCGAGAATAATCATCAATAAAAATAGCATAATAAAGAAAACCCGAATTTGATTTGACGGGAGAAGGACCCCAAAGATCACAATGAATAAGATCTAACACATGAGACGACCTACGTTCATTGCGGGAATAAGGCAATCGATGACTTTTCGCAAGTTGACAAGTATTACATAATGATGGAGAAGGCAATAAAGACGTAAGAGAAAGATGACCTTTTTTATTTAAAAAAGAAATAACAGAATGATTCACATGACCCAGACGAGCATGCCATAAATCATATGAAGCACGTAAAGATTTGTTTTTAAGGGCTGAAATAAAAGCAGAGTTGCCGCGCTCCAGCACATATAGCCCTCCATCTCTTTTACCGGTTGTCACCACCCTTCCTGTTTGATGATTCTGGATAGTAATAAGATTATTAGTAAATGTAACGGAGAGAGGAAAATCAGACGTTAATTTACTTATGGAAAGAAGATTTTTAGTGAGGTGAGGGACAACCAAGACATCTAATAAGTGAATATTTGGAGCAGGAGAAAGAGTACCGATGTGGGTAATGGGTAGGGATGCACCATTTCCTACAATCACAGAGTCCTTACCCGTGTAATTTTTAGACTGATCCAAAATTGATGGGTCGTCAGTCATATGGGCCGAAGCTCCAGTGTCCAAAAACCAATCAGCAGCATCGGGTCCAGCAATAGAACATGACGTGTTAAAGGCTTCAGCAAGGTGAGCATGAGAAGAATCAGGTCGAACATACCGTTGGTTGCAGCGGTCAGCATAATGACCCTCTTTGCGGCATATTTGGCAATGAGGTGGTCGACGACCCTGGCTTGAGTGGGTTCGTCCTCGATTAGAAGAGTTGTTTTTGTGAGAATAAGAACGACCTCGCTGGTTGGTAAAGGAAGCAGGGTGACTTTCATGGGTGCGACCACGGTTAGTGGCCATGAATGCTGTAGGAGTGGAGTCAGAGGACTCAAGGGAGCGCTGGAACAACTCAAAACTTTCAGTTTTAGAGACTAGATCTGCAAAACAGGGGATAGGGGTGAGAGTCATCTGAGCAGTAGAAAAAGCTGAAAATTCGGTGCCGAGTCCACGAAGGAACCAGTGCACTTTATCAATGTCCTCGACGGGTCTGCCAATGGCATGAAGTTGGTCACAAATTTTTTTGAAGGCACGGGCATACTCAGCAACAGGTTTTGTGCCACGTTTCATCAACTGCAAGTCATCCTTGAGTCTCAGTTCACGAGCTTTTGACTGATGGCTGAACGTAGTTTCCAACGCAAGCCAAACATCACGTGCAGTAGAGAGACCAACGACAACAGCCATGGCTTCCTCAGTGAGAGAGGAGAGCAGAAGACAGAGAAGTCGTTGATCGGCTGCTCTCCATGCCAAATATTTGGGGTTGAATGTTGAGGAGGTTTCTGGTTCAAAGCGGGGTGGTGGAACCATAGTTCCATCGACATAGCCCAGCATGTCTTGACTTTCAAGGAGAGAGAGAAGTTGGCTTTTCCAAAGAAGATAATTGGAGGAAGAAAGTTTGATGGTGATCATATGGATTAGAGTATTGAAAGAAAGAAGATGATAACAAGATTCAGAAGCCATAGAGAAGAAAGGATCAGGGTTGTTAAACCGAAAGGGCTCTGATACCATGTGAATGTTTGATTAATCCACCACACCCAAATGGTGGTGAGAGTTCTCTTATTTATAATCATTTACAGAATACAGAAATAAGGTAAATTACAAATAATAAGGAAATAGCGATAAAAGGAAAGAATAATAAATGAATACAATATATTTGCATTTAGTAAAAGGGCAAATATGGTAACCTGTAATGTAAGGCAAATATCTAGATATTTGCCTTATAATGAATGGTCAACTATCCTTAACACTACCCAATTCTAATAAATTTTTGGAGTCAAAATCATGACATGAAACAGGTTAAAAAACTCCACCCTAACCTAATGCAAATTGAATGCACTAGAAATCTTATGGATCTATAAACGACTAACCGTATTTGATTTGTGGTCAAGCTAGAGTTTGAGAATCTGGTAACTTACATTGGAAACATTGTCAAATAGACTTTTCTCTTGGTATACATTCTCTAGTATAGCCCAAAACTAATGTTCCTATAACTATAAGCGAAAGACATCACAACCCTTTCAATGCCTTGTAATATCAAGAATGGGCTTAACAAAATTCTCTTATAAAAATTAGTATTATATAAGCATGGTGGATATCCTCAGATGCCATAAAATTTGGGATACTTGAAAATCAAACTTAAAATGATAGTCTTGAAACTTTAACTATGGTAATACCTTTTGACCAAGTTGACATTGCTAGGAAAAATTATTAGGTAATTTTCTACAAAAATTTGTTTATGTTGAGGTTCTTGAGTGCATTCGTGTACCCCAAGGAGGATTACCACAAAACTTCTAGTTGTTTTAGAGAGAATGTCCCACTTTAATCCTCGTGTATCCCTCACCCAAGTTCATCTTAAATCATGGTTTCTTAAATTTAAGGTATCTTGACAATCTCATACCGTAGTCCCTCTCCATATACCTCTAAAATTTTGACCATGATCGTAATGCCTCATCCAATCTGCGACTCGATACTTTTAAATCACCTCACAACTTCCATAATTGCGGTTGTATTATTATTATTATTATTATTATTTTAATTTTCAACTCGTATTAAGGCAGGAAAGTTTTCTACATCTCAGTACTTCCAAAGCTCAGTTTCCATTAAAGGCACTTATGTCATTCACCAATCAATTTAAGTATACACGTTTCAAACTTTTATGGTCTTAATTCAATTTTTTTTCCCTTACTAATACTTTAGTTTCATCTTTACATACTTCAAAGTTATAAAATTTTCTTTCCGACACTACCACTTTTAATATCTTTAGTATACTATAAGATATTGACATCTATCAAGCTTCTTAGGTCATTTTATTTCATTTGAAACTACTTACTCTTCAGTATATATTGGTACATTCATTCCCATCTCTATGGTCATAAGGCTGTGTAGTTTATCTATGTTCGAGACATTTAACTAAAACATAAGATCTTGCTTAGCAAAATCATTTTCACGCATACACTAACATTTAGTAGCTTACTAAAACTATACCTACTCATTCACAGCAACAATCTCGGTAAATCTAAACATCATCTATACAACAATTTACATTCACATTCCATGCAAGGTAAAACATAACTCATCAATACAACAATTTACATTCACATTCCATGCAAGGTAAAACATAACGTATTCTAACTTATAATAAATATAGAAATAAGCTAACATGAATGCAATAAATTATAATACAATCAATAGAGTAAAAGTCCAACTATGAGTTATATTTTATAATGACCAAGCAATAACAACATACACAATCAACAACATTTCATTTTCTTATCTTACACAAGATATACCTGACGGAGATGGGGCACCGACGGTGGGATCATGGAACATTTGAAACCTACTTAATTTTCTACAAGATCTATAACCTAAAGCTCTAATACCAACTATAACGACCCGAAATTTTCTACTTAATTTAAGGTCGCTACTGTATACCATAAACATTGAATGTGGAAGACTTCATTTAAATTCTATAAAACATAACCTTTATCTTAAAACACAGTCATGGACTTACGTGTTTTGAAAACATCTTTAAAACGACACAACAAAAGACCTGAAATAAAATAAATAAGCTTTTAAGTTTAAAACATTCTATTCTAGCCTAAGTCTAAGAAAATAAATACCACTACTCTATGCATGTGCCATGGTCTCGAGTTGCGATGCCGCCGTCAGCTGTACAGGAATGCCTTCTCTTAACCTGAAAAATGTAGTAGCACATGGCTTGAGTATTTTAAGAAATACTCTGTAAGTGACCCCACTATTGGGGTTAAATGCAACTATCACATGCAATGAAATGATGGGACCTATCTTTCGTTTTGTTTCGTTTTTCCTACGGTGTTGTCCTAACGGGTAATTTTGGACGTGTACCATATACTCTACACACAGCCCATACGTGCGAGTATGGGCTCACCAGCTAGTTCGCATACCGTTGGGCCACTTTCCTTATCTGGTGAGCATGCTCTGGAAGCCCCTTAGGCCGGACACCCGCTAGAACTAGTAACCATCACGGCAGTGCTATGCAAAGCATAATGACCATTGTCCTGCCATTGGATGTACGCGTCCGTGCCCTCGTGATGGGATAGCGGTATCCCCCCAAATGCATGAGCACACATAATGCATGAGGTCCCTATACTTTTCCATTTCCATTATCCTTTAATACAACCCTGCTAGCATTATGTACATATCATATCATTTTTCATATCGTTTTAGATATCGTTCATCATTCATATCATATCTTTTCTCATTCTTCAGTTCTCAAATCATACATAATTCTAATGGGGTTATATTTCAGATATCGTTCATCATTCATATCATATTTCATGCAATTTCTTCAGTTCTCAAATGAAGAGTGCGAACGCGCACCATATGATGAGCGTGAATGCTCACAAGTGCGAATGCACACAGATGAGGGTGTTCATGAGGCGCATGACACTATGGGTTCCACTGACCTTTAGATGTCGCTACAGATTAGCTTGATAAGAGGATCTAGGGGGTGTGCGAGCGCCCTGGGGAATTAGACTTGCACGTGTGAGTCGTGTGTAGGAAAGTACTACATATCAAATTTGTTCGAGACTGGATGTCACCCGTAAGATGATTAGAGATAGGTCCCTAAATCATGATTGCATATGTTTGCATTTGAATGGCCTTTATAATGGGGCCACTTACTGAGTATTCTTTGAAATATTCAGGCCGTGTGACACATCATTTTTCAGGAAAAGACAAGGCGCACTTGTACAGAGGACGGCGGCATCGCGAGCAAAGACTGTGGCACGTGCATAGGGTAGACTCATATTTCAATTCTTAGTTTTAAGTTTGACAGGTTTTTTTGCATTCCATTGTTTTAAATTATTTTGTATTTGTTTTTATTTTCTCTAAATTTAGTATTTAGTATTTAAATAGGTAAGACCATGGCTGTGTTTTCCAGAGAAGAAGTTGTTTTAAATGTTTTTCGAAGTTTATGCTATAAATGATGTTCATGTAAGAGTTATATTTCCGCATTATAGATGAGCATGAGATGTTAGTGGCGACTCTAGATATGTAGATATTTATGGTTGCTAGAGTTGGTATCAGAGCTCTAGGTTTTTAAACTCGCATGCATTTTTATGTTAATGTTATTGAAATAGTTGTGATATTTCACGTATTTATTTAAGAGCATGATGTGATGTGTTGCATGCTGTGTGATTTTGTTTGCAATATGATGTGAACTTAGTAGATGTGATGTATAGTATAATTTCATAGGTAATGAGCCTTAGACTTAAGAGATGCTATCTTGGATTCTAGAACCATGCTGCCTAGACCACGCGAAAGAGTAAGACATGGAAGGGGACGACCTCATATTAGAGGTAGAGGAGGACGAGTTGACGCGGAAGAGTGCCCACCTCGAGAGGGATCAAAGATAGGGTTTGAATTAGTACCCTTATTGCATGTAAGGTCGGTAAGCAGCCCTAAGAGGGTAGGTCATAGTAACTAAGGATAGAGTAAAGAATGACCAAGTAATAGTAGCTGACCAAACTCTAAGCGTAGTCCTAATAGTAGTAAAGATGACCGACTTCGACGTAATACTAAGCATGGATTGACTAGCTGCAAACCGGGTTAGTATAGACTGTCGCAAAAAAAAAAAAAAAAAAAAACAAAAAA